>NW_006297836.1:1152226-1152913 GCF_000327345.1 Myotis davidii
TGTTCAGTCAATTTGCATGTTAGTCTTTTATTATATAGGACTAGAGGCACAGTGCATGAATTCATGCACCTTGAAAGGAACTGTGGGCTTCAAGGCTGCGGTGGGGACAGGGGCGGGTCTCAGCCCATCCTCTGTGCCCTTGCCCGGCCCCTCCCACCATGGCCCCCAGTCCCCTGTCTGCCAACAGCCCTACTCCCAGCACCGCCGCTCCCATGCTCTGATGGCACTGGCCCCGCTTTCACCCGCTGACAGCACAGAGTGATTGGGGCCAACTCCAGCACCAGGTGTGAGTGGGGCCAGTGCCAGCAGCAGGTGTGAGCAGTGGCTCCAGCGCTAGCAGCGGGTGTGAGCAGGGCTGTCACTGGCAGTGGGTGTGAGAGGCAGCTGCCAACCCCAATTGCCCCTCAGGAGCACAGGAAGGTAGAGAAGCCCTCAGGGGCAATCGGGGCTGGCAGCCACCACTCGCACCCCCGATGGTGCTGAGGAATCAGGACTGGTGCCACGCACTGGCAGCGGGTGTAAGCAGTGGCTCTAGCTCTGGCAGCAGGTGTGAGCAGTGGCTCCAGCGCTAGCAGTGGGTGTGAGCAGGGCTGTCACTGGCAGTGGGTGTGAGAGGCAGCTGCCAACCCCAATTGCCCCTCAGGAGCAGGGAGAGATGGAGGGATTGGGGCCGGCACTGGGCACCGG
>NW_006297836.1:1153080-1159966 GCF_000327345.1 Myotis davidii
ATTGAGTGGTGGTTCGACTGGGAGTTTGACCGGGAGACCAGGAATTCGACTGCTCACTATGACGTGCGCTGACCACCAGGGGGCAGCGTGGAACATGGCAGGTGCCAGCGACGTGCTGTGACCTCTCACTGGCTACCTGGGGGCAGGGGTGATGGAGATGGAGGTGCAGTGAGAATGCAGGGTGTCCACCGAGCTTGCTCTCACTCCCCCTGCTACCCTCCCCTGGGACACCAGGGCTTGCACACCAAGGAAAACACCAGGGCTTGCACACCTGGGAAGCGCCCCCCCCCCCACGCTCAGGGGCCAGGAGCCTGTGAGGAGCCTCCCCCACACCCGTATGTCCTCTTCCAGGTGAGCTGGGCTGCAGCCACTGGGACTGCAGGAGCTGGTCGGGGTTCCTGTGGGTTTGTGCAAGAGCCGGTCTGCGAGGCCGGCTGGGAGAGAGTGCACTGCCTGTTCAGCTTCCATGTGGCACCACTGGGCGGCTCAGAGGCCCACACTGCCTCAGCCCACAGTGCCTGGCCATAGTCACTGCATTTCTGTGTGGGGACTCGGGCGCTGTGACTCAAATTGAGGGGGACATGTGGGGGCCCAGGGGCCCAGGTGCTGCCCAGAGAGCAGCTGGGACCTGCCCTTCCACGCCAGATGCTCATGCTTTGATCACTGGCAGGCCTAGGGACTGTACCCATGCATGAATTTCATGCACCGGAACTCTAGTATAGAAATAAAGGAGAATGGGGAGCAAAGAAAGGTGATGAGCACACCATGTTTTTGTTGGAAACAGTGGTTCTAGTAAAATGGTAGGGGCAGAAGTTGGGATATAAAAGTGAGGAATGAGTGGACATTTGAGAAGATACTAAGTGATGGTCTTATGATAGTTGCCCATGTTCTTTATTTTATAATTAATTTTCTCATACTGCAACAAGGTATCACTTTATACCCAGTAGAGTGGCAAAATTTAGAAATCTGGATAATGCCAAGTCATGGTGGGAATGTGAGGATTAAGTAGGAATGCAGACAAAGGACATTTTAGAGAGCAATATGTCACTGATTAGTCAAATTAGGTATATGCATACAGTGTGATTCAGAAATACCACTGATGGCTATATAGCCTAAATGTGTTCTCTCACAGGTTCATAGGAAACATGTACAGGAGCGTAAATTGGAGCAGGGAGTTAGAGGCAACCTGGGTGTCTGTCACTGACAGAGTAGATAATAAAACATAGTGGGTGCATACCATGCAGTATCATGTCACAGTTAGAGGCAGGAGATTGGGTATACATATAGCAACATGAAGGAATTTGAGCACTATAGTGCTGAGTGTGAAAAGTGTATAAATATGTATAAATGAAGACTGAAATGCAATAACATCAAGAATATATATGCACAGAATATATATACACTAAACATCAGAATGGCAGCCTATGGTGGGACCAGGGACAGGAATGGCAATGGACTGAGAGTAAAATAGAATAACCAAAACAAATAAACAAACACCACAAGAAGTCCCTGAATGGACTATGATAACATGCCATGAATTGATGATTGTGATCATTTGATACACCCAACATTCATAAGGACATTAAAAATATAATTGCAAGGCCAAATTATGTGCGATTTTTCTATTCTGCCATTCTCAAGTTAAAAACAGATAATGGTTTGCATGATTTTCTTGGTATATAGTGTGTATGAGTGCAGAAAATTAAATTCTGTTTATAAACAGAACCCCCATACTGTAAACTTTTACTTAGAACCAATGTCTTTTGCTTCTGCAGATCAATATGGCCATGCCAGAGAAATCAAGTTGTACCAAATCAAGCAAGGATTTCAGTCATTTTCCCGAGATTGTTGAACTCAATGTGGGTGGTCAGGTGTACATCACTCGCTATCCTACTTTGGTCAGTGTTCCTGGCTCCCTGCTCTGGGAAATGTTCAGTGAAAAGAATCCTTGCTCCCTAATCCAGGACAACAAAGGGAGGTTTTTTGTAGACCGGGATGGTTTCCTCTTTCGCTATGTGCTAGACTACATGAGAGACCGGAAACTAGTGCTTCCTGACCACTTTCCAGAGTGTGGTCGGCTCCAGAGAGAAGCAGAATACTTCAAGCTACCAGAGTTAGTGAAGATGTTGGCTCCTAAAATCAACATGATCAACTCAGTTGCCAATGATTTATGCCAAAGTGATCTAGAAGAGCTTCCCACCAACATTGACATCGCATGTAATCTCTCTTCAAGGAATAACATCCAAGTTAGTGGCCCTGATAACCCCCCAGCTCTGACAGCAAATACTGGCTCTGACCTCAAGAAGGCAGGTTTCATCACTCTTGGCTATCGAGGCTCCTATACTCTGGGTCGGGATAGCCAAACAGATGCCAAATTCCGCCGCGTGGCCCGAATCATGGTGTGTGGTAAGATCTCATTGGCCAAAGAAGTATTTGGAGATACTCTGAATGAGAGCAGAGACCCTGACCGTCCTCCTGAGCGGTACACTTCTCGATATTACCTCAAGTTTAACTTTCTGGAACAAGCCTTTGACAAACTAGCTGATGCTGGCTTTCACATGGTAGCATGCAATTCCACTGGCACCTGCACTATCACCCATGACCAGACAGATGACAAGATCTGGACCTCTTACACTGAATATGTTTTCTGCCGGGAGTGACACTTAAAAGAAATCACCCAGAAAATACAAACCAAACAGCGAACTCTCTCTCTCTCTCTCTCTCTCTCTCTCTCTCTCTCTCTCTCTTCCTTTTGTTCCTGTGCAGCTATACCTTTTAGAAATAAACAGATTAATTTTGGATCTACAAATCTTGGACAATGCCATTCTCTTCACCATAACCATTTGAACTTTTGTTGGTAATTTCCTTCTTACACATTCCATCCTATCTGGCTTCCAACCAGCCTTGGCTTGTGGAGTTGGATGTCATTTCATGGAAAATATTCAATGCATAGGCATATGTGCATGTACATCGCTGTAAATAGTAGAGGTGTATTTCTTGAGTGAATGCAGTTAGATAAACCCACAAGATTTAGTTAGTTAGCTGAGAAATGCTAAGCCATGGTTTCCAAACTAGTTCTCAGCACCATATCTTGGAATTCTTATATACCTTGCTGTTTGTATGCTCCTAAAGAAAGCTCCATGTATACTTGTTCTGAAATCGATACCCCTACAGTAAATGTGAATATGCTTTGTAAACTGTTGTTGCTATTCTTTTTGTCCAGATGGAATGGAAGAAACTGGCAGGCATCTTCCAGGAGGTTCATAGAAAGGCCAGTCAATTCTATGATTATTATTTATTCTTATTAGAATATGGATGTATGCCGAAACCAGTTTGGCTCAGTGGATAGAGCGTCAGCCTGCGGACTGAGGGGTCCCGGGTTCGATTCCGGTCAAGGGCATGTACCTGGGTTGCGGGCACATCCCCAGTGGGAGATGTGCAGGAGGCAGCTGATCGATGTTTGTCTCTCATCGATGTTTCCAACTCTCTATCGCTCTCCCTTCCTCTCTGTAAAAAATCAATAAAACATATTAAAAAAAAAGAATATGGATGTAAAAAGAGCAGCCAACATAAGTAATTAATGCCAAGAATAAGAGTCTTAGCACTTAAATTGCCTTTACTTGGAAAGGAGAGTGAGGGTGAGCATCATGACTATTACACAGGCATAAGTAGGTATGCTCCTTTAAGACTGCATCAAAATATCATTTTATTTATTAGAATTGAAACACAAAAGCATGTAGCTAAGAGGAGGTTAAGCAAAGAATTTCTTTCTACAAATACATATGTGTAGTAGCTTGGTTTTCACTAAGTCAAATATTTGGATGTATGTCAACTGTTAGCTTTTGGTGGAGTGTGTGTGTGTGTGTGTGTGTGGGTGTGTGTGTGTGTGTGTCTGGGGTGGGAGTGGGAGAAGAAATAGGAGGAAGATGAATAGAAGGTGAACTTTTGAAAAAGGAAATAAAAAATTATCTTCTGGAATCCCTACTAATGACCTTTATTATACAGGTTGAAAGAAAAACCCTCATATGAAAACACCTTAGTTTGATACAAATTATTAGATTGCTGAAGAATATGAGACAAGTCAAGAAAAAGAAACTGAGGGCTCATTTTCAAAAAACTTTATCTCCTCTGAATAGCTTTACAGCAAGTCAATGATCAAATGGCATTCAGGTTCCTTTATTTCTTCCTTGATGCCTTACATTTACTCTATGTCTCTATTGTACTTATTATCTTTTGATTTATTTTCTAGTTGGGACTCTGGGTTGCAAGGAACTAAAACCCATTCAATGTGTCTTGAGAAAAATAAAAAGTACATGTGTCAGGGTGTGAATGGGTGGACATTATATAAATGCGCCTGTCCTGCTGAGTGCAAGGACAAAAAATGAAGTCCAATCAAATTTCAAATGATCTGGGGAGATATCAGGAACTGACGTCCTATCTTGTCTGTCAGAGGGCATTTGACTTCTCCTTTGGTCATCTGAATCTGTCAGTTGTATATTTTTCTCTCTACATCTTAGGATCACCTTTTTCTCAGCTTGTACCTGCCATAAAACAGACATGTCAGCCCTTCCATGAGCATGAACTTTCAGCCATTCTCTCCATAGTTAACTTCTTTAGTGACACCCTAATTCAAAAAATCCCAATCAGCTGTGGCTTAAGAGAGTCTGAATGGGCGGAAGGCACTGTGAGTGTCGGCAACCAAACAAAGGACTATTATCAACATTTCTAGATGGATTATTCCCTATGCCTGACACATAGTAAACAGTAAGTGTATAACATGTAAAAGACTCATTGATGAGTATTTCCAAAGGTCTCAGGGTCCAGATTGACTATTCATGGAAGTGATGATTTTTTAATGTGGTCAGGGGTCACCTTCCATGATCTTCCAATCTAGTTTTGCTAATACCCTTCTGATAAGTTAGTGCCCTAGAGGGGCAACATTTTAGATGCTATAGAGAGGTGTGTCCCAAACTCAGTCATTTTTGTACCATTCTTACGGTTTTTACGATTCCTATATCCCTCGTGCACTGTTAATCTAATCTTTTAAAAAGTGAGCTAATAAGTCCAGTTTCAGTTTTCTTTAAATACATTCAATAGCTCTATCCCCTCTGACATATTTCTGGTATGCTCCAGGCCTCAGTGGTTTTGTTGTGCACTAGAGAGGAGGCTATCTTTTGTCCTATGTTATATGTATACCACAGTTAAGCCATCAGGTTAGAGAGATTTGCAACGGTGACCTGGTGCTTCATGCCTTAGGCTCAGCCTCTTAGAAATGTACTTAGAGAAGATTTGTAACCCAATTTAGAACCAGGACTACTGCTCTACTCACTTTTATTCTGTCATCAATGTACTGTCCTCTTGGGTTCAAATTAATTCCAAAACACTGTATCATTTGTTCTTCAAATTATAATTGTATTAGCCCAATCAGATTACTCTCCTATCACCTAGCAATAAAGTAATGGGGAAACCAGAGGGACTAAATTGTAATAATCTCTCAGATTGTGTAGTTCATTAAGAAGTTGGAACATAGGATGGCTCACAGGCTAAATGAGGGGATATCTCACTGGGTAGGCAAATAATTACATATTAGTTTTCATTTGAGAGTCACTAGGGTGGTTGATGTTTATAAATAATTGCTCAAACTATAGTTAATATTATAAATGACTTTCTATCAAGGCCGTTGTGTTGGAGGCACCAGAAACTGAGTCTGGTCGATACTACAGAAAAGAAATGATCCTTCCAGAAATTCTGTTAACTAGTTAAATTTCAGAACCACCTTGTGCCCATCCTGCTGGAATGAGGGATAACATTGTCAATAATCACTAGGTCAAACAGAATTTATACAGCTTGCATGAAGATGATGACATTGCAGCTCCCATTCTTGGTAAACATGAAATTCCCAGCCTCAGGCAGCTTACTCCACCACATGCCCGAGCCAAGCATTTCTAAGCTTTCCATATCCAGTGCCCTCCCTCTCGCCAAAGTGGTTCAGAATGATGCATACACAACTCCTGCTCTCCTCTTCTCGCTTGGAACAAAAGCCTTGGCCAACATATCCTGGACACTACTGAACCAGGACGATTCCCCTAAAGAGCTGCTGTCGGCTGAGCCCGTTGTTAGCACTTTGGAAGGCTCCAAGATGACTGTGAATAATCTGCACCTTAGAGTCACCAAGGAAGATACTGTTGAGATTTCTGTGTATGTGGAGCCCTGAAGCGGCTCAACTGGTCCATTCTGGGGCAGCAGAAATGGTCTTTAAGAAGGATGATGGAATTGGAGAGCATTATGCTAAGCGAAATAAACCAGTCAGAGAAAGATAAATACCACATGATCTCACTCATTTGTGGAATATAATGAACAACCTAAACTGATGAACAAAAACAGATCCAGAGACACAGAAGCATCGATCAGACCATCAGACTCAGAGGGAAGGCAGGGGAAGGCGGGGGTAAGGGGGTGAGATCAACCAAAGGACTTATATGCAAGCATATAGGCCTAACCAATGGACACGGATAACAGGGGGGTGAGGGCAACACCTTAATCAATAAAAAAATAAAAATAAATAAATAAAGAAGGATGATCCCATCACCGCATATAAGAAATGTAACAGCTCTAGTTGGTTTGGCTCAGTGGATAGAGCATCGGCCCATGGAATGAAGGGCCCTGGGTTCAATTCTTGGTGAAGGGCACATACCTTGGTTGCAGGCTCAATCCCGAAAACAAAAAAAGGAAAGAAATATAACAACCGGTGTCTGGACGGGAAACCAATAAGTGCAACCTTCACACGAATGAGAACCTTATCACCTCAGAGCAGCCCATCCTGCTCCGGCTACGTGCCAGCCACTCAGTGATAAAGGAGCGTGAGCTGCCTCACAGGGTGAACTCT
>NW_006297836.1:1160023-1165837 GCF_000327345.1 Myotis davidii
GAAGGTGTTCTGCAAGTCCTCCGAGGCTTCTGTGACCACACAGCCCACACAATTCAAAATCAAACTTTGAGAGGGGGAGTGAGACAGCCAGAAGCAGGGGCAGAGGATGTGGTTCTGTTTCCTAAAGGAAAGCTTGTGACCAATGGGCCGTGGGCCTGGAGGCCCCTAAGTGGGAGGTAGTACTCTTCCTCACTGGATGGACCTGCCTCTCTGTGTTGTGTTCTACTCTGAGCTCTACACATCTCCCATAGTGTGTTTCCTCTCCCTCCACCTCCTCACCAAGATAGATTTGTTTTTCTCAGTGTCTCTCTCCCTAATCTCAGCCCCAAACTGATTTCTTTTTTTTGGAAATGGTACCCTAAATTCTCTGCATGGCTTTCTTGTGGCTCCATGGAATACAGGGCAGGGATGTTTGAAAGACACTGCTTTCTCTAGGAGTGAGCCTTCCCTTTAAAAAAGTTTTTAGGCAGGGAATGGGAGTCACGTCAGCTTCGGAGCTGTGCCACTCACCTGCCTGGTCAATGGAGATGGCCTGGGTAGGAATCGGGTCACAGGCCTCTGGTCTTCTCACAACAATTGGCCCCAAACCAATATGGTCTGGAGACGGCCCTGTAGCAAGTGCAGGGTGAAGCTGCTGTTCTGCTAGGAAGGGTGTACCCCAGCTCTTGGTTTGGAGAGCTCGTGCTGTCTCAGGCAAACCAGGGTAAATCCCGAGAAGTTACATTTCCCCTTTCCCATGTGTTATGCCAAGTCCTCCATCCCAGCTCTATTGGTTTCTGGTTATCACTGCTGGGAAAGCTTGTGTTGTTGGCCCTTTCAGTTCTCACCAGCCCAGCACTCGCCACACCCTGGTTTTGGTGTCAATGCCAGCTCTCCACTAGTTCTGTGACACTGCACGTTTGGAGGATTATTGAAAGGGGAGATGTTGGCTTGCTCTTGGCTCTTCCTTTCTGGGCTCAGATGTCTATAGGACAACAGTGAGGATGCTAAAAGGCATATATCGAGTTGCCACCAAGGGGCACTGTCTCCACTATTGTAAAGAGACCCATCTGTTCATGACCAGAGGGGTGTTTTCCTGCCTTGGCAGTGGAGACAGGGAAATGGTGGGTGGTGGGGAGGAAGTTGAGAGACCAAAGCAGCCCTTCCAAGTAAGCGGTGGGTTATTCCCTTAGCATGGTTCCAGGGAGTTGGGGCAAAACTGTAGAACCCAGGAGTAGCCCCTGAATATCAAGACAGCGTTGCTCCGGAATCATTCTCAGTCTCCCACTGGTTTGTTGGAACTGTAAAGGGAGTCCAGGCTGGAAGATCTGGAACGAATTGGGAAGCAAGATTCTGGGAGCTCTATACAACTATTTGTAAATGGATATGAAAAGCACAAGCTTAGAAAGTAGAGGGCGCTGAGATACTAAGAGCCTCTCATGACCTGCTTGGGGCCAGCCAGTGAAGAAAAACCTGGAAACTCATGTTTCCATAGAGTTAAATGTGGCAAGCAGGAAGGACCCAGAGTTTGAACCCAGCTCAGTACTCCAGCTCTGAGGTTGCCCAGGCCCGGGAAGTCAGAAAAATGGTGCTCCACTTCCCAGTTCTTTAAAGAATGCAATTTTTGAACAGACACAAACAATTCTCCTCAGTAGCTGGGAGACATTTTTTCTACACTTTCCCCTTCTTGGCCTAAGAAAGCACCAAAGGCAGTAGGACCTGGTTTCTCAGGTCATGAGCACAGTCTGGCCACTGCTTGGCCTCTGCTTCAAGCAGAGATGGTAAATATCCTGAATGTGTGGCTTTAACCTCTTTTCTCAGGCTGCTCTAGTCACCAGAGTTTCATTGAGCCAGTTGCAACTGCCTGGCCATGTGACCTGGTCCTCTGCGTAGCCACGTGGTACATTGTGGGGTGGAGCTTGCTTGCCTCCCCTGCTCTACAGGATGTCATTGCAGGAAACAGGGAAGAGAAGATGATGGACTAATCCTTGGGTCCCTCTTTACCTCCCATGCCCCTACATTCTCCATCTGTGTTTCTTTCGTTCAAAAGGAGAGGAAGAGGCATTGATGGATGGAAGAGACTGTTACTTATCCATTTCTGAGTAAGCGTTTGTTATCTCAAAAAAAAAAAAAAGAAGATATTTGATTGCCAGTTGCTGAAAAGGATAAAGGGAATTCATGACTCTAATTGCTTAGGCACAGAAGAGCCCATCATGGCCATCCCACTTTTTAATAGACTTTGTTTTTCTGAGCAGTTTTACGTTCATAGCGAAATTGAGTGGAGAAGTCTAGAGTGTTACCCTATGTCCTCCCCTCTTTCACACAACCTCTCCCACCTTCAACAGCCCATACCAGAGCAGTATATTTGTTACAAGTAATAAACTAATACTCATCATTATCACCCAAAGTTCATAGTTTACATTAGAGTTCACTTCTGTTGCTGTATATTATATGAGTTTGGACAAATGTATAATGACATGTATCTACCATAATAGTATCATATAAAATAGCTTCACTGCCCTAAAATTTTCCTGTGCTCCACTTATTCATCCTTCCCCCTCCCCAAATTCTTACCAACTATCCATCTTTTAAAAAAATATATTTTTATTGATTTCAGAGAGGAAGTAAGAGGCAAAGAGAGATAGAAACATCAATGATGAGAATCATTGATCGGCTGCCTCCTTACGCCCCCTACTGGACATTGTGGCCCAAACCCAGGCATGTGCCCTGACCGGAATCAAACCTTGACCTCCTGGTTCATAGTTCAACACAACCACTGAGCCATACTGGCTTGGCAGCAACTACCCATCTTTTTACTGTTTTCATAGTTTTACCTTTTCCATAATGTCATAGAATTGAAATCATCCAGCATGTAGCCTTTTCAAATTGGCTTTGTTCATTCAGTAATATTCATTTAAGGTCCCCCTGGGTGCTTCATAGCTCATTTCTTTTTAACTTTCACAATGTTGAAAAAACAATACTTAATAATTACATGATTCCCACAATCCAAATTTTCAGTCCTCCCTTTCCCCCAGCCCTAGTCATACATGTTAATTTGTTTGCAGAACATCTCCTTCAAGTACTAGTATATCACACTCAACATGTCCAAAAACAAACTCAACCCTTGTACTTCCACCTTCTTTCCCACCCTCAAGTCAGCATTTTCCCTTTAAACTTGCTTTCTGTTATTGACTTAATTCTATCAAAGTTTTCTTCAGTTTTTCTTCTTTTTCCATCTGTATCTAATAAGTTAACACTCTTTGATGATTCTGCCTGTGCAATTTCTCTCTTCTTTGTTCTTTTCTTTCCATCACCATTGCCAATATTTCTAGTCCTGAGATTGACATGGACAGTTACAACAGCACTGTTTTGGTTTCTCTGCTTCCTGTCTCCCCTCCCTCTAATCTACCCTCCAGCCTGCTCAGAAAATAATCTTCTTAAAGACCCACTTTTAAATGATAAAAAAAATCCAATATCTTCCTCTAGCGGATAAATTACAATTAACTTATCTCATCCTTTGTAATTCTTGTTAAACAGAAGGCAATGTCCTTAAGATTGGGGAAAGAAGAGCAATACGTAGTAAATTGCAACTAGCAGGGTTTGCAATTTAAATCTTTATTGATTCCAATTAATAACACAGGTTCATTCAGATAGATTCATTTTGACTACATGTACTAACAGTCAAATATATTTGAAGTGATGAAGTAGAGCACTTGTCAGCAGCTTTAAGTTTACTGTAGAGATTTAGAAAAGTCCTGTCCTTCACCTATTATTCTACAATCTAGTTTCAGTTGTAGGATGATTTTTGCCTCCAGTTGCTGAAAAAGATAACCTATCTAAGTATCAACATACATCTCAGTATCAGTAATCTGGTTATGGTCTTGTAATTTTCAAAATGACCATTGAAGGTACTGTGGATTGGCTTGCTTAATATCCATTCTGACTTCCTCTATTATGCAGAGGCTAGAAAGTTAATATTAACAGTATTAATAATAACATTATATTCTCTAGATGCCTTTGCATTATATTCTCTAGATGCTGTTTACAAATCTGTGAGACTGATTCAGAAATGATTCATGTCAGGAAAGGGGCAAGATGTGAGGTATTCATTTTACTAATGCACACTGTGATGGTAATGATGCGGTGTTAGAACTTGCAGTCATAATGATAGCTTCAAAATTTGGGATGCAATATCCGAAATTGTTACATTTATGCAATAGCAGGGGCGGTTTACCTAATTTAAGCCAAGGTTTAGTGCCTTAGGTGGCTTGAATTTGTTCCTAGAAGCAAAATAGCTTAAAGCCTGCTCCTCCAGACCTTCCAACAAGCAAATAAACATTTATTTTCCTCTATGAAATTTCTTTATGCTGAAGCTAGCTATACAAAATTTCTATAACAGTATTTTCTTTCTTTTAAGAAATATATAACAACAGAGAAGTGCATAGAAAACAATAATGAAGAGTTTGGAAGTTTTCTGTTTTTGTTTTTTGCTCTTCTAGTACTTTTATTTATTTTATTAAATTTTCTAAGTAATAGATGAATACATTGTCCTTCTGAAATTAGTATGAAGCCAAAACTCCTTTTGATTTCTAACTTCCATGCTGATTTCCTCCCATCTCCTGCCAACTAGAGGTAATCACAATGACGAGTTTTGAGTTTTGGACATGTCTTTCAAAACATTTTTCAACATCAATCACACTTTAAGTGCCTATGTCAATAAAAAAATTGTCTTTTTATCTTATGTGAAGATATCTTTATGTTTTACTTAAGCATAGTTGGCGTACAATATTATATTAGTTATATTAGTTTCAGATGTACAATATAGTAATTTGACATTTTTATACCTTACAATGTGATCACCCCACTAATTCTAGTAACCACTTGTCACCTTGCAAACTTATCACTGTATTTTTGACTCATTCCCTTCACCTTTTTCACCCATCCCTCCATCGTCTTCCCCTTTGGCAAACATTCCTTTGTTTCTATGATTACGTTTTGTTTGTTTGGAAAACATATGATTGTTTCACATGTTTTACAAAAATAGTATTTTCCTGTACATACAGGGTATCCTAAAAAATGTATACAAAATTTAACAGCTAATAGCTAAATTTTGAAAATAAAATTTATTTTAATAAACACTGTCTTTATAACTACTCAAAGTGTGTGTGTGTATATGTTTGGGGGACACCCTATATAATTCTATAACTTGCTTTTTTATTCATAATTCTTATTTTGAGCTCTATCCATGGTGATTTAATTCTTTTTCGTGTGATTTGATTCTTTTAACTGTTTTAGAGTATTCCATTGAAGATAGGCACCACATTTGTTTCTCCATATCCTAACGAAGTACAACCTGTGATATTCTACTATTTCTATTCTATTTCTCCCTCATTGAATTCAGTAGTTATAATTAGGCAATCAAAATCTTGGCAACTCTTTGCACCTCAACAACATTCTTATGTCTGGCCCACAAGACATAAGATTGTCCTTGTTAGGATTCTCCCTTTTCACAGTTCAAGGAAACACTCAGGAAAGGGAGAAACCAGCATCACTTAGTGTGGCCTGAAAATCGTGCACTGGTGGGGGGGTGTCCCTTTGCCTGGCCTGTGCTCTTTTGCAGTATGGGAGCCCTTCAGGGATGTTTGACTGACCGCTTAGGCCAGTGGTCAGCAAACTGGCCCCTTGAGTGTGGCTCTTCCACAAAATACCACGTGCGGGTGTGCATGTACAGTGCGATTGAAACTTCGTGGCCCATGCCACGGGGCCAAAGAGCCACATGTGGCTCGTGAGCCGCAGTTTGCCGACCACGGTTTTGGACGAAGCCGGGGCTGCGAG
>NW_006297836.1:1165990-1179631 GCF_000327345.1 Myotis davidii
TTCCTGCCACTGCCGCTGCGCTCAGCGCTCCCCCCGGTGGGAGTGCACTGACAACCAGAGGGCAGCTCCTTTGTTGAGCATCTGCTCCCTGGTGGTCAGTGCACATCATTGCACTGGTCATTCTACAGCTCGGTCTATTTGCATATTAGCTTTTTATTATATAGGATATATCTCAATACTTATCATTTGCCCATTCATATACATACAATTAACACATTGTTTGCGGGTAGTTTTTATTGCATGCTAACAGGTGGTGCGAGCCATTTTTGCTAATTTTTTGTGCAAATGGCAATGTTCAGTAAAATTACAATAACTTTAGTTTACATATTTATACGTTACCCGCATTCTACCGCTAGTCTATAAAAAACGTATTAATACGTGTCCCGCGCTCTACTACACTGGTAGAACGTATAAATACATAAAATGTATAAATACGTTTCCCGCATACAATGTGTTAAGTGGCATTAAATACATTCACAATATTGTGTAACTATCACCACTACCCCTATCCAAGACATTTTCATCATTCCCAACAAAAACTCTATAGCCATTAAACAATAACAAAAACTCTAGCCCCATTAAACAATTCCCTTCTCTCCCTACCCATGGTAACCTCTATTCTACTTTCTGTCTGTGTGAATTTGCCTATTCTGGGTATCTCATATAAGTTAAATCATACAATATTTGTTCTTCAGTGTCTGGGTTGTTTTATAAACATAACATTTTCAAGGTTTGTGTGTGTGTGTGTGTATATATATATTTTTTTGTTTTGTTTTGTTATGTATATATAACAAAAAACACATTATCTTGAAAACTGCCTAGGAGTTGTTCCAAAGTAGTGATAATAATGAAGGAGTTGGCACCATACAACTTTATTACAATATTATTGACTATATTCCCTATGTTGTACTTTATATCCAAATGACTATTTTGTAACTACCAATTTGTACTTCTTAATCCCCTCACCTTTTTCACCTAGACCCCTAACCCCCTCCCATTTAGCAAACATCAGTTTGTTTTCTGTATCTTTGAGTCTGTTTCTATTTTATTTGTTCATTTATTTTGTTCTTTAGATCAAATAGATACATTAAATAATATGATATTTGTCTTCCTTTATCTGACTTATTTCACTTAGCATAATACCCTTTAAGTCCATCTATGTTGTGGCAAATGGTAAGAAATGTTCCTTTTTTATGGTTGAATAATATTCCATTGTATATATATTTCACATTTTGTTTATTCATCTGTTGACAGACACTTGGGTTGTTTCTACTTTTTGGCTATTATCGATATAGTTAGTAGTTAAATTCCTGGTCATATGATAGTTCTGTGTTTAACCTTTTGAGAAACTTGACAAACTGTTTTCCACTGTGGCTGCAACATTTTACGCTCCTACCAGTAATGCACAAGGGTTCCAATTTCCTCCATCCTAGTGGGCATGAAGTGGTATCTCATTATAGTTTTGATTTTCTTTAGAGAGAGTGGAAAGACAGAGAGAAATATCGATGTGAGAGAAACACATCGATTGGTTGCCTCCTGTATGCACCCCAACCAGGGCCTGGGCCAGGGAGGATCCTGCAACCGAGGTATGTGCCCTTGACTAGAATCAAACCCCAGGACCCTTCAGTCTGCAGGCTGATGCTCTATCCAATGAGCCAAACCAGCTAGGAAGGACATTTGAATATCTTCTTAAAGAAATGTCTAAGTCCTTTGCTCATTTTGGAATTCAGTTGTTTTGGTGTGTGTGTGTGTGTGTGTGTGTTTTCTTTTATGTTGTTTTTTGTTGCTAGGCTATAGGTGTTCTTTATATATACTGGATATTAATCCCTTATCATATATTATTTGCAAAGGTTTTCTCACCCAGTAGGTTATCTTTTTTCTTTCTTAATAGTGTCCTTTGATGTACAAAAGTTCTTAATTTTTATGAAATCCAAGTTATCTATTTTTTTCCTTTTGTTCGTCATGTTTTTGGTCTCATGAGTCAGTCTTTTTAAAAATATAGTTTCATTATTATCTTCCCCTTCCTTGTATGTTTGAAATAGCTTAGTTTGGCTCTAGAGACCTAAGGAAGGATAAAGTTCAGACCCTATTATTGTATGTTGGAGTGACACTTCCTGTAGTTGAAAACCACTGGAACTAAAAATAGAGAAGAAAGCCAATGAGAAGTAAAACAGAATGCTTGAAACTCAGATTCAAGAGCTAAGAAAGTTCTCAAGAGATCACTGTTTAGTCTCTAACCCCAGGCAACCAAACAAAAATCATGCTTCCCATTTATAGGTAAAATTACCAATGCCTGGAGAGGGTCATTTCAATTTGATAAACATCCTTTGAATATTACCTATATTTAAAGTATTTTACTGGTTAAATAAAACACCCAAAGGCCATAAGGCTATTATTTCACAGAACCAGGAAATTATTTGAAAATCCCTGTCAATTATCCAGGAAATTTTTAGTAATAGACACTAGTGTTATTTTAAGACATATGACATTTTTGATGAAATAACGTGCAAAACTCTTCATGTTGGTTCTTTGTTTTAGATGTTACTAAACCATGGGTAAACTGGATTTTTATTTTTCTTAGCAAGACCTCACCTCATCTGAATATTTTGTCATTATTACTCTAAACTACCTAATCTTGGAGGCCTTAACTTGGAAATTCTATCATCTATCTATCTATCTATCTATCTATCTATCTATCTATCTATCTATCTATCTAGTATCTTTAGCTCTCTTTTTAAAAATCAATCTAGTATCTATCTATCTATCTATCTATCTACCTATCTATCTATCTATCTATTTATCTATCTATATCTCCAAACATGTACTTGTATTTTTTTCTCACTCTTTCTAGTCCCTTGATCTACCCATTTAGCTAATCCTTCCATTTTATCACTGGCTATTTCTATATTAAAAATTTCCCAATTATTATTTATTGACTATCTATGTCTTATATATGAGATGTTTTACCTTATTTAATACTCAAAAATGCCAACAAGATAAATATTACTACTTATATAGAGGAGGAAGTAAAATATTCAAAGTCACAAAGAGAGTAAATGAAGCATATACGTTGTAAACCTGGGTCTATCTGAATCAAGGGGCCATATCTTTTCACTTCAACTAGTTCCTTTAGCTATCACTCTCCTGTCCTTATTGTTCTCCTTCTCTGACCTTGTTTCCTGGACTTAGGGGATTGCTAAAGAAATTCACAAAGTCCATTTGATGTTTTTTTTTCATTAAAAAGTCTCACCAGAGCCCGGTCGGTGTGGTATAGTGGTTGAGTGTCAACCTATGTTCGATTCCGGTCAGGGCATACACCCTGGTTGCAGGCTCGATCACCAGTTTGGGGCATGCAGAAGACAGCCAATCGATGATTTTTTTTCATCATTGATATTTCTATCTCTCTCTCCCTTTCCCTTTCTCTCTGAAATCAAGAAAAATATATATTTTTTAAAAGTCTCGCCAGAGACTTCCAGTTTCCAGTCTGGCATGTAAGGTGCTCAGAAATCATCACTCCCATCCTCGCAAACAACAACAACAACAACTAAACAAACTAAAAATAAATAACTTTTATATCCATCAGATAATTGAGATCACAGGGCAAAATACTGCTTCTAAAATTGGGGAGACAGGCAGGCAGATACAGAGAATCACAACTTATCAGAGCAGAAACCTCCACAGGAACCAGTACCTAGATAGGAAACCCTAAATTGTAATTAGTGAATTGCTGGATGACCAGTGTGAACAAATTTGAGACTTAAAACTCTAGTAAATCCCAGTCTGACAGGGGTTTCTACAAATTTGTGAGTTTTACCTCAAAGAGCCCTCCCAGGTGTTCACAGTGTAGATAAGAGAGAATGTCTTCTTGCTTCCAGCAAAGATGGAAGGATAGCCATTCTGTAATGTATCCAGAGCATCCTGTTCTCCTTAACAAGGCCAGTGCTCAAGAAAAATGATTTACTATAACTTAACAAACTTGGGAAAAAATACACAACTCCAGCTCCCTCCAACTTGAATTCAAGTTTCATCTAAGAAGGAAAAATAACAAAACTGCAAAGCACTTGGGAAGGTCATAGCCTGGAGACACTAGCTCACTAAAAGATAAGACTGTAGAATGCAGCCAGCCTCTCTACCTCCAAACCTTACCATTATAGCAATAGGGTTTCTGTATGATAAAAGAAAATGCGATGGAAAGGACCACATGTAACAGACCTTATTTAAATTCTGCCACAGAATCTTAGATTGGCTCAAAGTATTTTCATGCAGCAATGCCAAAATGACCCACTAAAATTGTAAAATCACTTGTAAAATGAACATAAATGGGGTCAAATATTTGGTGATGGAAGAAGATTTTGTTGTTGTTAATCCTCGCCTGAGGATATTTTCCCATTGGTTTTTAGAGAGAGTGGAGGGAGGAGGAGAGACTGAGAGAGAAACATTGATGTGAGTGAGACACCTCGATTGGTTGCCTCCTGCATGCACCCTGACCAGGGTCAGGATGGAGCCTGCAATGGAGGTATGTGCAGTTGACTGGAATTGAATCCAGGACCCTTCAGTCCACAGGCTGACACTCTATCCACTGGGCAAAACTGGGTTGGGCAGAAGATTTGACTTTGAATGGTAAATACACAATGCAATATACAGATGATATATCATAGAATCACAGAATTGTATACTTGAAACCTATATAATTTTAATTAGCCAGTATACTTAACACTATATTTTTCTCAAATATTATTGTTAAAGGGAGGTTTGGATGATATATTGGTGAGAAACTCACCAAAATGATCTCTATTATTGTTAAAAAAAATTAGCTCAAATGACACACAAAGCTATATAAAATGAAATTAGGCAATACAGACAAACAAAATGCCTTGGAGTACAAATGATCTAATTGTATAATAAAAATAGAAGAATGGCTAGCTAATTATTCTTCCCACGCACTTCACATTTTTTAGCATATGTGCTAGGTCTAAGTGCCAAATGCTTTCCATGCTTTATCTCATTTAATCTCACAACCCCTTATATGTGACATATCTCCATTTTACAGATGAGGAAGAAGAGGCTAACCAAGGTCAAGATACTTGTCTAAGGGCATACAAATGGTAGAGCTCAGGATCTCATACAAAGTTCTAACTCCAAATTCATACGCTTAACTATTATTCTAAATAGTATTCATTGAGCACATGTCTTGTCTTTACACAAATTTATATTTCAGAAAACAATCCTATTCATTCATTCATTCATTCATTCATCACATATTTATTGATGACCTGTGAAATTTCAGGTCAATAATAGTATCCCCACTTTAATATTGAAAAAGTGGATCTTCAGAGGTAACCTGTCCAAGATCACAAGCTCTGGTAGAGCTTGGATGGAAAATGTTAGTAATAATAGCACCCACCTGATAGAGCTATTTTAAGGATTAAACGAGTTACTATACTTAAAAATCTGTTACTAGAACCTGGTATATAGTAAATGCTCAGAAAATGTTTGTTTATTATTATTATTAAGCACTGCAACCCAGGCATGTATCCTGATCAGAAATCAAACCGTGACCTCCAGGTTCATAGGTCAATGCTCAACCACTGAGCCACGCTGGCCGGGCAGCACTGTTATTATTATTACCACTACTTGTCAGCTCTTACTGATTGCTACCATGTAGAAATACAATCCAGAGTTGTCGGATATTTTAAGAGAAACAGAATTTTTATGTGATATCCCTTAAATTTATAATATTGGCAATTAACTGTAATTTAAAACACTATAGTGGCCAATATTGTGTAGAGAAAACAGAATGCATCAGTGGAATGGATTTGCCTTTGGGCTTGGCAACATTTGCTCTATGGATTGCCTTCTTGTTTTTGCCTGCCATGTTTAGTCTCAGATTTACCCATACTCTGAAGTATTTTCCCTGCTTAGAATTCCCATCTCTGGTTCAGCTGGCTTAGTATCCAATTCTGCCCACACCCATGACTCCAATTCTATTGCAGGAAATAGCTTTTGATAACTTGCCCAGGTTTTCTCAGGCTTCCTGCTTGGTGTAAGTTTTCTTTCTCTATTCTCAGTCCTTATCAGCTAGCTGACTTTTGTAGAGAGCCAAGTACAAGACATAGACTATTACCCAACATGCCAAAATTATATATGCCACCACAATTCTAGCCTACTATTGAATTTACCTAGAGACAACCTATAGATTATGGGTGTGCCTATCTACATATGATCAGTGGATAAAAGTGAGACTTCAATAAACTTTTGTCTCTTTTTAAGCTGTAACAATGTGACAAAGTGAGGTAATGAAGTTGGGATTTAGCTATTGTTTACAGGCAGAAAAATCAGTTGACTTCCATCTTAAACAACTAAGGCTCAAAATTATTTGGAAAAACTGGTTTTGATTAAAATGCACTGCTCTCCAATATTCACTATACTTGGAGGTTGCCATAAATTTGAAGAACAATCACATTTCCTTATAAAATTAACTGTCAAAATGTCCTTGATAATTAAAGAGCTGGCTAGAGAAGCTTGCCAGTGGCCACACACAAAAATAATTTTTCTCTAAACAGAGTTCCAGGAGAACCCAGTAGCTGTTAATGACATAACTCCCTAAAATTATTTTTTTTAAGTCTTCATATGTGTTTATTGATTTTTAGAGAGAGAGATGGGGAGAGGGAGAGAGAGAGAGAAAGAGAGAGAGAAAGAGGGAGAGATGTGTGAGAGAAACATTGATTGGTTGCCTCCAGTAGGTGCTCCAACAGAGACCAGACCCATAACCCAGGTATGTGCCCTGAATGGGAATCAAACCTGCAACTTTTTGTTGTACGGGACGATGCTCCAATCAACCAGACCCCCCTACAATTTTTGTCTGAGTGAAAACTCACATTTTTCTGTGAGAGATTTACTTTTCTAGAATGCTTTTTAAAAATTGTCTCCCCACTCTGTATTGTCAGCTTTATCAGTCCTCTGGGATACAACCACATGCCAACTTTAAAATTAATTTTCATGTATTCATTAATTCAATTTATCCTCGTGTTGACCAATAAATATCTGAAGCTATAAAACAAAAGTTTATTTGAAATCTTATGGGATTTAAATCTGGGAGACACAGATCCATGGGGAAAACCTGAAACTTGTTCTGGGGAAGACAAAGAAAGCCAGACCTTATAAAGGCACAAACCACAAGTTCATAACAAAAGAAATTTTCCCTATTGGCTGTCTAACATGGTGTGATGGCATGTTAAAAATTGGTCAGGTCTGGGTGGTGAGGCTCCTAAGTAAGCACATTATAGGATGTGCTTCTACAGCGAGCACAAAAGTCCAAGAGTTCAAACTTCATTTAGGTCCTTTATGCAAAAGAAGGATACTGGCTGGTGAACCAGATTGACTCCTTTCAAGATGAAGAGTACAGATGGTCTGGTTGCTATGGTGAGGAGAAAGTAAAGAAGTAAAGTTCAGGAGGTGGTCTCACAGCTGGTTGAAAAGTTCATTGGTGGGATGAGCATAAGACAAACCTCTTTGTGATTTCCTGGCTCCATTTTAGTTTTCTTGACATAAATGACTCTACTGGGATAACTTCCATTTACACTTGAATTCAAAGATCACAGGTGATTTGGAGCCTACCAGCCACCTTTTTTAAATAATTGGAGTCATTTTTGCTCTGAAAATAAGTCAGAAAAAGTACAACATGTGGAGTAGGTAACACATCCAAACGTGCTGCCTGAGAGAGCCTTGCATTCTCATCCTTAGGGTCTCACTAATGCAAAATGAGGTTGATGCCTTTTTTCTCTTCTTTCAAACTGGCACATTTGTAACATCAGTCTATTAACATTATACTAAAAATCCAGAGGATCTTCAAATTGATTGAAAATATAAAGCCTTATATTAGAGGCTAACATTCAAACTTGACCTGGAAAAAAGAAAGAGAGTAGTAGACATCTGATGAAAGACAACTGGGAGAGATAAAGGCAAGGAAAAAAAGATGGCGATTGCAAGCAGAAAAAAAAATAAGTGGCTGTTTCCTGGTAAAATCAGGAAGTGTTTATTAGCATATAAATTCTGAATTTCAGAGAAAGTCGGGCCAGACCTAGCTGGGTTAACCAATGACACCTAGTCTATGGATCACAAAGTATAGAAGTAGAGAGAATTATGAATGTATTTGAAGAGTGCAGATGGTCTGGTTGCTATGGTGAGGAGGAAGTAAAGTTCAGGAGGTGGTCTCACAGCTGGTCCAAAAGTTCATATTCAGGCACATGATGCCAGTTGACAGGGATTAAATAACATAACATATATTATGGTGTAGTAGATGTTCAATAAATAGTAGCTACAACTGGTATCCTATATAATAAAAGCCTAATATGCAAATCGACCAAATGGCAGAACGACTGGTCGCTATGACATACACTGACCACCGGGGGGGGGGGCAGATGCTCAACGCAGGAGCTGCCCCCAGCCTTCAGGCCCCAGGCTGGCCAAGGCAAGTGCCAGTGGGGGATCCCCCAATTGCCCCCCGGTTGCCTCACAGATCGGCCCTGATCGCCGGCGAGGCCTACCCATGCACAAATTTTATGCACTGGGCCTCTAGTTATTATTATAATAAGAAAAATGGAACAGATGATTTCTCAGATAGATTCATGGCATATATAATTATAAAAACATCAAATCAATATTTCAAAGTATTAAAATAATTCACAAATTCATAAAGAACACTGATTTCCCCCCAAGTTGTTCTCCTTGGTTCTTGGTTCAAATAAATAAAATAAAATAAAAATTTGTGAGAGGTGATGTCAGAATGATGGCAGAGTGAGAAGACTCCTTTGTATCTCCCTTTAAACTCACAAGATGTTGGACAACTACACTTCAACAAAGGATCCTCTGCTCAACCTACGAACACATTTGACAGATCCACATATTGGGACATCTAAAGGTGGGAGCATTGGCATGATGAGCCTAGGAGGTGGGAGGAAGGGAAAAACAGAGATGGGACTGCATACACAGTTTGGAGCATGCCGCAGCCCCTACTCACATGATAGCAGTGGAAGAGTTGGGCTGCAGCTCTCACACTGTGACCTGGAGGGTAAGGGTTGTAGAAGAAAAATACCTGCCTGAAAATCCGGCTCCTATTGAGGTGAAACCTGGTGATGGGGCAGAGATGTTGCAGACACATGATGGCCATTGCTGACAAAGTCGTGGTCTTGCAGTGGCCATTACTGACAGACACAAAGCCACAAAACCAAAATCCCACCTGCTCAGTGTGTCCTGGATACAGGCAGAACCCAGCTGAGGCAGTGAGACATCTCAAATAGCACACTATGGGTGGTGGCCATAGGTAACAAGGAAATGACATCTGGAGCTTACAGGCCTGGACCCAGACGGCCCACCATATCCCTCCAAAGGGAGATACCCTGAGACCAAGGCCACCCTCACACAAATGGAATGTCCACAACCCCATGGAATGAGGGGCATTTTCCACCACCAAAGGGATACTGCCACACAGATCCTGGAGGTGGCAGTAGTGCTGGTAAAGAAAACAAAACTTTCACTATAGCACCATCTACTGGAAAACAAAAGAAAGACCTCTACTTGTCAACCTGCCGAGTTAAGAGCAAAGCAGTACCTAAACAAGAAGAGTTCACTTCCTAAAATCCATAGGCACAGAAACAATCCATCAAGTACCATGAATAACCAAGGTAACAATGTAGCACAGAAGGATATTTAAAACTCTTCAGAAACCAAACTCAAAAAAAAGAAGGAATTCTTACCATTTGCAACAACATGGATGGAACTGGAGAGCATTATGCTAAGTGAAATAAGCCAGTCAGTGAAAGAAAAATACCACATGATCTCACTCATTTATGGACAATTAAGACCATTATAAACTGATGAACAAACATAGATACAGAGGCAGAGCAGCATCTAACAGACTGTCAAACTACAGCAAAAAGGCCAGGGAGGGTTGGGGGAAAGGAGGGGAGGGTAAGAGATCAACCGAAGGACTCTTTGTAATACTTTAAGCAATAATAATAAAAAAAGCTATGAAAAAGAACCAAACAGAAATTTTGGACCTGAAGAATTCAAGAAATGAGATGAGAAATGCATTAGAGAGCATAGGAAACAGAGTAGACCAGATGGAAGAGAGAATTATCAAACTCAAAGACAGAAACCTAGAAATGACTCAAGAGGAAGAAGAGAGAGAACTAAGAGTTAAGAAATGAAAGAATTTTACAAAAACTATTTGACTCCATTATAAGAAGCAAGATAAGTATAATGGTTATACCAGAAGTAGAAGTGATCAGAGAGTCTATTAAAAAAGATAACTGATGAATCCTGGCCAGTGTGGCTGACAGAGATCAAATTACATAACATGCCATCCCATGTACTGAGAAGTTGATGGTTCAATTCCTGGTAAGGGCACATGCCTGAGTTTGGCTTGATCTCCAGAAGGGGGCCCACAGGAGGTAGCCTGGTTGATGTTTCTCTCTCATTGATGTTTCTCTCTCTCCCTCTCCCTTCCTCTCTCTCTAAAACAATCAATAAAATATATAAAATGATAACTTCTCAAAAATGATGAGAACTTCTCAAACGTATGGAGACATTCAAACATAAGAGAAAACCTAACTATCTCAACCCCAAAAGACGTTTTCCAAGATACCTTATAGTAAAACTGCCAAA
Organism: Myotis davidii; assembly: GCF_000327345.1. Lineage (NCBI taxonomy): Eukaryota > Metazoa > Chordata > Mammalia > Chiroptera > Vespertilionidae > Myotis > Myotis davidii. The sequence continues at coordinate 1,176,656 of NW_006297836.1, forward strand.
AGTTAATGACAAGGAAAGAATTCTCAAGGCAAGCAAGAGAAAAAAAAACCCCTATAACCTATAAGAGAAACCCCATTACATTATCATCAGATGTTGCAGCAGAAACCTTCTGTGCCAGGAGAGAGTGGAATAAAATATTCAAAATATTGAAAGAAGACAATGATCAGTCAAGAATAATATAGTCAGCTAAGTTATCTTAGATATAGAGGAGAAATAAAGGCTTGCACAATCATAAGCTGAAATCACCATCAGAAGACCTGCATTACAAGAAATGTTAAAAGGAGCTCTTATGCCAGAAACAGAAAGACAAAAGTATACTACAAAACTGAGTAATAACACAAATAGACAAACGAAAGCAGAGAAGTGGAACTCTATTTCAGAGTAAGATATTAAACAATTATAACCTAAAGGTTAAAAGGTAAAAAAAAAAAGCATTAAAACTAACAATAACTACTGCAATGTTAGAACAAATGCACAGCATAAAATGAGATAAATTGAGACAACAAAAACATAAAAGGAGGGTAGAAAAAGGACTGATCATATAAAGGTGAATAAAAAACCCCCAATTTAAACAAAAAGTACTATTGTATGTATGAGACATTTTACATAAACCTAATGGCAAACATAAAACAAAAAATTCAGAGTAGAGGAAATGGAGACAGTAGGGAGTGAGGGCCTGTGCTGGGGGAGGGGGGACAGAGCAGGCAGGAGAGGTAAATGGGGGGAAAAGAGACATATGTAATACTTTCAACAATAAAAAATTTAAATTAAAAAAAAAGAAAACAAAAAATAAAATGGTTGTAGTAAGTCCACACATATCAAAAAATCACCCTAACTGTAAATGGAATGCCCACAAGAGGGTGCTATTGTGTATAATCCCTTACTAGGGTGCTGTTCTTGGAATGCCCACAAAAGGGGAGATTAAAAATGGTGGCAGAGTAAGTGGATGCTACACAGACACGCTCCCAGGAACAAACTTGAATTACAACTAAAATACCAAAAAATATCCTGAATAATCAACTGAAGACTAGCTGGAGATAACCCTGATAACCAAGGATGGAAAGTGGAGGCCACATAGAGACTGCTAGAAAGGCCTGGTCAGGCACCCACAGCCGGCAACTGAAGTTCCAGAGAGATATCTCAGCTGTGGGAGGTTGCCACTGAGACCTCTGGGGTCTAATCCCCAAGCTGGGCCCCCTAAGCAGAGTGCACCAGAACTGAGAAAGGTGCCCACATAACATCTGTCTGTGAAAAACAGTGGGGTTACCGATTGCCAGAAAGAGATGGCTGGACATACAGGCACCCTCTTAAAGGGCCAACACACTAAATTGAGTCCCTCCCTCATGCTGGGGAAGTCATCTTTCTCAGGCAGACTTTGCTATCCAGGCGGTTTTTGCCTGCGGGAAAGACAGTTGACCTACCCTATTGGAAAACACTTTGGCCCATGGCGTGGAGTTTCTGAGTCCCATTAAGAGATTGAGAACAAACGCCTCCAGGCAGAAGCAATTGCAAAATCTGTTGGAAAACCTCTCACCACACCTGTGGATGATTGCCTAATGGCTATTCAAGATTGAAGCCAATTGGTATGCAGGCAGAGATGGGCCTCTGGAGGCTTTGAGTCTTTGCCTGGTATAATTAGTCAGAAACAGGGTTTTACACTGTCCTGCACTAGAGATTGAGAGGTGTAGCAGATCTACTTAATGCTAGTACATACCGGTAGTCACAAACCCAAACAGGCAGCCAAAATGGGGAGACAAAAAAAAACAAAACAAAAACCTTCCAAATGAGAGAATTTTCCAGAAGGAGATAAATGAAATGGAGATAAGAAATTTATCTGTTATAGAGTTCAGAATAATGATGGTAAAGATGCTCAACGGCACGAGAAAAGATACAATAACTGAAAAAAATATTTGGAAATAAAGAATGACATAGCACTGATAAGGAACACATTGGAAGAAATACACAGCAGATTAGGGGAAGATGAGGATAGAACCAGTGAATTAGCAGACAGGGTAGAGAAAATCATGCAATCAGAGAACCAAAATGAAAAAAAAAAAAAAAGAAAAAGAAAAACCAATAAAAAAAACATAAACATTATATAAAGAAAAGAAAACTTAGAGTTTAACATTTTCTTTAAAACTATCAAACCTCAGAGGGAAGGCAGGGAAGGATGATGGGAGGTAGGGGTAAGAGATCAACCAAAGGACTTGTATGCATGCATATAAGCATAACCAATGGACATAAGACACTGGGGGATAGGGGAGGCTAGGGGACTGTCTAGGGCGGGGGGAAAAATGGACACATATGTAATACCCTTTGTAATAAAAAATTAAAAAAAAAGGAATTCCTTAGGAGGGTGCTGTTCTCAGAATGTCCACAAGAGAGCAGTATTTCAACACTTCCCTGCAAGGGAGAGAGCCCGCTAGGTCAATCAATTGGGTTTTCTTTTTCAGACTCGATTTGAATACTAGGGTGATGTTCTCAGCATGTCCACAAGAGACCACTATTGCAACTAATGCCTTACATGCTGTTCTCAGAATGTCCACAGGAGGGGAATATTGCAACTCCTCCTTTACTAGGGTGCTGTTCTCAGAATGTAATGGTGATCAAAGCCTTATTGAATTCTAGGATACCAAATTTAGTAACTCTGGGACATTGAGAATCCAATAGGGAAATTATTATTTTTTCCCTATAGTAATTCAAGGGTTCTGTAAAACCCTACAAATACCATTAACTTACCATAATCTCATGGGGTTTCCTTGTATGATATATATATATATATATCTTGCTTGTTTAGGAGAGATTTTTTCCTCTTTATTTTAAAACTCTGTTTTCGTCTTTGATTTTAGGAAGTATTATTAAAATGTGCCTTGGACAAGATCATTTTGGATTAAAATTAAAGATTGTCATGAACTGGGATGACCAAATCTCTGTCCATGTTTGGGAAATTCTCAGGTATAATTTCTTTAAGTTTTC
>NW_006297836.1:1179899-1180422 GCF_000327345.1 Myotis davidii
AGATGCTCAACGGCACGAGAAAAGATACAATAACTGAAAAAAATATTTGGAAATAAAGAATGACATAGCACTGATAAGGAACACATTGGAAGAAATACACAGCAGATTAGGGGAAGCTGAGGATCATATTGGATCAGTGAATTAAAAGACAGGGTAGAAAAAATCACTCAATTAGAGAACCAAAAAGAAAAACACACACACAAAAGCAGGACAGCTTCAGGGAGCTGTGTGACAAGGTTTTATTTTCAGATTCAGAAGGCCGGGGGAGGGTTGGGGGATGGGAGGTAGGGGGGTAAGAGATCAACCAAAGGACTTGTATGCATGCATATAAGCATAACCAATGGACATAAGACACTGGGGGATAGGGGAGGCTAGGGGACTGTCTAGGGCGGGGGGAAAAATGGACACTTATGTAATACCCTTTGTAATAAAAAATTAAAAAAAAAGGAAAAAAGAGCTGGAGCCAAGCCTCAAAGCTAAAGCTGGCCCAGCATAAAAAAAAAAAAAAAAAAAAAAAAAAGAG
>NW_006297836.1:1180754-1189088 GCF_000327345.1 Myotis davidii
TATATATATATATATATATCTTGCTTGTTTAGGAGAGATTTTTTCCTCTTTATTTTAAAACTCTGTTTTCGTCTTTGATTTTAGGAAGTATTATTAAAATGTGCCTTGGACAAGATCATTTTGGATTAAAATTTTGGATTGTCATGAACTGGGATGACCAAATCTCTGTCCATGTTTGGGAAATTCTCAGGTATAATTTCTTTAAGTTTTCTACGCTTTCTTCCTCCATTCTCCTTCTTGGACTTCCATGATGTGTACATTTTTCTCTTAATGTGTCCAATAAGCACTGTGGGCTTTCATCACTCCTATTCATTCTCTTCTTTCTTTGCTGCTCTGATTAGGTAACTTCAATTGACCCAGCTTATACTCACTTTTCTTTTTTCTGCCTGGTTAAATCTGTTTCGAAGGTCTTTACTGATTTCTTCAGTCTGCGTTCTTCAGTTCCATTTTTTTCTTTTTTGGTTCTTTTAATGTTTTCTACCTCTTTCACGTGCTTGCATTCTTTTCCTGGTATTGTTAAGTAATTTGTGTTCTCTTGGCTCTCTAAATAGTTTATCTGTGTTCTCTTGCCTCTCTGTACATATTTAGAACAGTTGTATTGATTTCTTTGTCAGCCAATTCTTTGATTTCTATTTCTGGTGGTTAAATGTATTCCTCTGGTGGAGTCATATTTCCCTGATTCTTCATGATCCCTGTAGCCTTGCACTGGTGTCTGCATATCTGATGAAGCTGACGCATCTTCCAGATTTTATGGACTGACTTTGATAAGGAAAGACTTCCACCTATGGGTGGGAACAAGCTTGGGTATGTTGTAATCTTGGGACTAGTGGTGCAGAGCACTAAATGTGGGGTCGTGTGGCAGCACTGGTTCTGGGGAAACATGATGTCTCTAGCTCAGGCCACAGCACTGACAAATTTATGGTCCTTGGCAAGCACTGTTGGGGGTATGCAGTGGCTGATATGGCTATTGGAGTCCTAAGTGGTGTCTCAAGGTCAAGTGGTAGTGGTGGTGGTCAGCCAATGGCGTGCACACACTTGGTGAGGGCACTAGCAGCAGGTGCTAGTTGCAGACACAAACATGATGAGGGGGGTCAGGGCGGCAACTAGGACTGGGGCCAACTATAGACTTACTGGCAGCTATGTGGGCCCTGGCTGGCAGCATGCACTACCGTGACTTCTGTGTGTTGGCCTGGGCACATGGCAGTGAAGGCTAATGATGGGGGTTGAACCAGAAGCGTGTAGCTGCAAAGCTGGAGGGAGCAGAGTGGTGCTGTTAAGTGACAGAAGACAGCCCAATCTAGTCCCAAACGCAGCTGCAGGATCACTGGTTGTCATTGTGCTTTGCTGTATCTGCACAGTCTCCCCCTGGGTGTGTGCACTGCAGTGGAGTCTGGTGATGTGAATCAGGCTGGCCATGTGTAAGTGCATAGCTGGAGGGGCGAGCCCTAAAAGTGTACCTGAGACTAGGTCAGCCATAGGGGTCTGGCACTTGTGCAATTCAGAGTCCTGGACTGGCTGCTCGGGCAGCTCCTGGGCTCTAGTGGTGGAGGGAGAGAGTTAGCAGAGAGGGACTCTGGTGCCTGCCATTAGCAAATGCGAATAGCTGTGGTGTGAAAGCCGGTAAAATTTTAGAAAGTCTACAGCAGCTGTGCTGGCTGTTGATTTCCACAGTGCCAAAATTTCCTGGGTTTGACTGCAGAGCAAATCACTATGAACAATGATCATTTGTACCTCATGTATGCTGATAAACTGCTTTTTTTTGTTGTTGTTGTTAATCCTCACCCGAGGATATTTTCCATTGATTTTTAGAGAGAATGGAAGAGAGGGGAAGACAGAGAAAAATATCGGTGAGAGAAACACATTGATTGGTTGCTTCTTGCACGCGCCCTGACCAGAGCCTGGGCTGGGGAGGAGCCTGCAACCGAGGTATGTGCCCTTGACTGGAATTGAACCCGGGACCCTTTGGCCCGCAGGTCAACGCTCTACCCACTAAGCCAAACCAGTTAGGGCATAACGTCTGCTTTTTTTACTCCTTTCTAGCTATCTTTATACATCTCAGCTCTGTATGGATGGATGGAGTGAAACTGAGGTACGATCTTTAAAGGTGCCCCCAAGAGATGGAGAAAGCTGGTTGCTCACCCCACTCTTCCTTTCCTTCTTATTAATAAGAAAAGCAGATAATTAATAAGGAAAGACCTATAAAGGCAGCTCTTACCTCTTGGCACTGATCAATGCTGGCTTGAGGAATGGGATAATGCAGGCAAAATGCACCTGTCTTCCTTCTCTTCTCATGCAGCTATTCTCAGGTTTTTTTGTTCCACTGTGTTGGTAAAGTTTCTTAACACACTGCACACCAGTAGTTTTATTGCTAGCTTTACCCAGTGGCCAGATAAGTTGCTATTGAACGAGTACAAAAAAAAAAGTTCTATAAAGTATCATACTTTAAAAGCTATTAGCTTGTAAGAACATGTAATACATAACTTCAAAATGCAATGGGTAGTTAATTTTAAGGCATGCCTTTAACATTTATGTAAAATACAGAGTAATATGAAAACAGGAGAATGCTCGTGATCCGCCCGCAATGTGTTAAGTGGACTCCAGAGCTCTCTCCCCCAGAGATCTCCCTGCTCATGAATAGCTGTCTAATTGTTGATATTTCTGGGGGGTGGGAGCTAGGGTTTCTTACTTTGCTGTTTGGGTGCTGTCACTCCAAGAAATTTCACAATGTTTTATAATATAGAAATAGCAACAAACTTAGCATCAAACTAAAAACTTGTTACATACAGAGGGATCCCCCCATAATGTTATTTATAGGTTTTTTTCAGTAGAAACTTTGCAGGCCAGAAAAAAGAGCCATGATATAATCAAACTGCTGTAAGAAAAAAATCAAATCAAGAATATTCTACCCATGCCCTAACCGGTTTGGCTCAGTGGATAGACCGTTGGCCCGGGGACTAAAGAAGGGTCCCATGTTTGATTTCGGTCAAGGGCATGTACCTTGGTTGCAGGCTCAACCTTCAATAGGGGGCATGCAGGAGGCAGGTGATCTATGTTTCTCTCCCATCAATGTTTCTAACTTTCTATCCCTGTTCCTTCCACTCTGTAAAAATAAATAAAATATATATTTTTAAAAAGAATACTCTACCCAACAAAGTTATCCTTTAGAATTGAAGGAGAGATAGTGTTTCAGACAAGGAGAAGCTAAAAGTGTTTATCACCAGCAAACCAAATAGTTAATAAGAAAAGACATATAAAAGTATAAATATCACCAGTAAACTTAACCATTTATGAAGCTAGTAAAAAGGTTAAAAGAGAAAATAGCCCTAACTACAACAATTAGTTAAGGGACAACCAATATAAAAAGATATAAAACATGACACCAAAAATATAAAACATGGCAGGGGAGAGTGAAAATATACAACTTTTTAATGCATTCAAACTTAAGTTGTTATAACTTAAAATAGACTGTTATAAATATAAGTTGTCACTGGGGGATAGGGGAGGCTAGGGGACTGTCTAGGGCGGGGGGAAAAATGGACACATATGTAATACCCTTTGTAATACTTTAAGCAATAAAAAATAAATAAATATAAGTTGTTATATGTAAGCCCCATGTTAACCACAAAGCAAAAACCCATAGTGGGAACACAAAAGATAAAGTAATTAAAGCATAGCACTAAAGAAAGTGATCAAACCACAAAAGAGAGGAAAAGAAGAAAAAAGGAACAGAAAAAACAAACAACTAGAAAACGGTTTAAGAAATGGCAATAAGTACATATCTACCAATATTTACTTTAACATAAATGGATTAAATTATCCAATCAAAAACCATGGAGTGGTTGAATGGATTTAAAAACCCATATGCTTCTTATAAGAGACTCAGTTCATATGTAAGGATACACACAGACAGAGAAGCAAATGGATCAAAAAAGATATTTCATTAAAAATGAAAACCAAAGAAAGCTGGGGTATCTATAATTATATCCAAGTAAACAGACTTTAAAACAAAGAATGTAATAAGACACTCAGAGAGCATTACATAATGATAAAAGGTTCAATCCAACAAGAAGATATAGTATTTGTAAATGTTTATGCATCCAACATAGGGACACCTCAATATACAAAGCAATTAAAACAGACCATAAGGGTAAAATAGACAGCAATATAATATTAGCAGGATACTTTAATACCCCACTTATATCAACATATACATCATCCAGACAGAAAATCAATAAGGAAACAGCAGCCTTAATGACATGTTAGACCAGATGGACTTAACAGACACATACAGAACATTCCATCCAAACACAGCAGAATACACATTTTTCTCACTGCAAGCTAATATTCTATAGGATAAATCATATGTTTGGCCACAAAACAAGTCTTAATCAATCATGAAGGCTGAAATCATATCAATCATGTTTTCTGACCACAATGGTATGAAACTAGAAATAAAAAAAAAACAGGAAGAAAACTAGAAAACTCACAAATATGTAAGTATTAAACAGCATTCTACTAAACAACCAATGGGTCAATAAAGAAATAAAAAGGGAATGCAAAAGTATCTTGAGATAAAATTGGGAATGCAACATACCAAAATTTATGGGATAGAGCAAAAGCAGTACTAAGAGAGAGATGTATAGTAATAAGTGCCTATATCGAAAAACAATAAAAGACTCAACTAAACAACCTAAGTTTACACCAAAGGAGCTAGAAAAAGAGTAAAATTAGCCCAAAAGTAGTACTAGAGGGAATAAAGAGTAGAAATAAATATAAACTAAAAAGACAATGGAAAAGATCACTGAAACTAAGAGCTGCTCGTTGAAAAGATAAAGAAAATTAACAAAACTTTAGCTGGACTGGTAGAAATAAGAAAACAATGAAAGGAAAGGAAAGGAAAGGAAAGGAAAGGAAAGGAAAGGAAAGGAAAGGAAAGGAAAGGAAAGGAGGCTCATATGAATAAAATCAAGAATGAAAGAGATATTACAACTGATACCACAGAAATACAAAGGATCATGAGAGACTACTACCATGAACAATGTAAACTTATGAACAAAAATAGGTCGTGTGGGGGGGGTAAGAGATCAACCAAAGGACTTGTATGCATGCATATAAGCATAACTAATGGACACAGATAGTAGGGGGGTGAGGGCATGTGCTGGGGAGTGGGAGCAGCTGGGGAGAGGTCAATGGGGGGAGGGGAACGAGACATATGTAATATTTTCAACAATAAAGAATTAAATTTTTAAAAACAGACTACTATCAACAATTTTTCATAAAACAATTTGGAAATCTTGGAAGAAATGGATAAAATCCTAGAAACATACAAAATTCTAAAGGTGAATCATTAAGAAATATAAAATCTGAACAGACCAATTACTAATAAAGAGTTTGAATCAGTAATCAAAAGCCTCCCCATTAAAAAAGAGAGAGATCAGGATCAGATGGCTTCAGAGGTAAATTCTAAACAACATTCAAAGAAAAATGAATGCCAATTATTTTCAAACTACTCTAAAAAAAAAAATAGAAGAGGAGCAAACACTTCCAAACTGATTTTACAAGGTCAGCATCACCAAAATCAGGCATGGACACTGCAAGAAAAGAAAATAACAGGCCAATATCCTCAATGAAAATAGATGCAAAGAATTCTCAACAAAATATTAACATGCCTAATGTCAATAGTATATTAAAAGGATCAAAATGGGGGACATCTGTAATAAAGTAAAAAAATAAGTAAATAATCATAGACCATGATCCACGAGAATTATTCCAGTGATGCAAGGATGGCACAACATCAGCTAATCAATCAATGTGATACGTTACATTAACACTATGAAAAAGTATCTTACAAAATTAAACCTGCAGTCATGATAAAAACTCTCCACAAATTCAGTATAGAAGGAACATACCTTAATGTAATAAAGGCTACCTAAGACAAGCCCATATTTAATATCAAACTCAATGGTGAAAACAGTATGAAGTTTCCTCAAAAAATTCGAAATAGAACTACCATATGAGTCAGCAATTCTACTTCTGGGTATTTATCCGAAGAAAACAAAAACACTAACTCAAAAAGATATCTGCATCCCCATGTTCACTGCAGCATTATTTTTAATAGCCAAGATATAAAAACAACCGAAGAGTCTATCAATGGATGAATGGAGAAAGATGCACAATGGAATATATTATTCAGCCACAAAAAAACAAAAGCTTGCCATTTGCTGCAAAATGAATGGTCTCTTGAGGGCATTATATTAAGGGAAATAAGTCACACAGAGAAACACAAATACTATTTGATTCACTGATATGTGGAATCTTAAAAGAAAACAAACTCATAGAACAGATTGGCTATTGCCAGAGGCAGGAGTTGGACTGAGCAAAATGCCTGAAGGGGGTCAAAACCTACAAACTTCCAGTTACAATATAAATAAATAAATAATAGGGATATAATGTACAGCATGGTGACAATAGTTAATTTCACTGCATTGTATATTTGAAAGTTGCTAAATCTGAAAAGTGCTTATCACAAGAAAACAAAATGTAATTGTATATGTTGACATATGTGAACTTGGTGATAATTTCATAATACATACAAATATTGAATTATTAATGCTAGTTCTGATCAAATAATTGAATTGCTTCCCCCTCCCCTGGGAACTGACTTTTAGACCACTTCACAACTGACATTCCCTTTTGCTTAGACCACATTCCACGTGCTAAGACAATTATCTTGCCCCTCTGACTTTCCCAGGATCCAGACGCACTCAGAGAGTTCCCAGGCGAAAAAGCCAACCTAGAGTCCTTTAAAACCTCTGACTCCCATCCCTTACCATTATGGCCTTGTACATTCCTCTTTCAGTGACCCTAACAATTATGTTGTATACCTGAAATTAACATAATATTATATGCCAATAAAAAAAGTAAAGAAAAATTTAGAAGAGAAAAAAGCTGAATTCATTTAAAAAACAATTTAAAAACCTACTGCTTTTGGTCAATTGCAGAAACATGTGATTCCAATGAAAAAAAGGTTGGAATCATAACCTAATACAGGATATAGCAGTAAAAGCAAAATTATGATGGAATTGGAGAAATTTGGAATTCAACAGCCAGGTATAAAATCCTGTTGCAACACAACATAGCTATAGAATTTTCACAAGCCCTCACCTGTATAACCAAACAACTAGGCAGTCAACAACTAGTCATTGGGCATGCTACTTTCTGTGGAGAAAATCAGTATGGTGTAAAAGGCTGATCAGATTATAGAAGTGAAATTTGGCATTATCAGATTGAAACTGTTGACCACTGAACCAATATAACTTTTTTGACTAAATGATATAAATCCTAGACCAAAATGAAACAACTAGAGGCCTGGTGCACAGATTCGTCCACAGGTGGGGTCCCTCCGCTGGCCTGTGGGGATCAGGCTGAAACTGGCTCTCTGACATCCCTCGAGGGGTCTTGGATTTTGAAAGGGTGGTTCTTGGGTGACACACCCTGGAATCTGGCTCCCTCCTCTCTGGTTCTGGGTGCATCACCTGAGAACCGCAGCTGCCAAGTCACCGCAGCTCCACAGCTCCTACATTGAGCATCTGCCGCATGGTGGTCAGTGCGTGTCATAGCTACCCGTCAGATGGTCGAACTGTTGGCTAGTTGGCCGGCCACTTAGGCTTTTATATATATAGATGAAACAATTATGTATGATGAGTGCCTGTCATGCCAGGTGTTTTAAATTGATTGTAATTCAAATGTTACTTCTGACATTGACAAATGTGAGAGAGATATGGCCAGTTGGATGAGTTTGTCCCCAAGATTTGGAACAAACTAAACGGTTCTTTATAATCCTATCTAATAAAGAGGAAATATGCTAATTGACCCTCACACTGTCACAAAGATGGTGGCACCCACAGCCAATAAGGAGGGAATATGCTAATTGACTGTCCCATCCTCAAAGATGGCAGCACCCACAGCCACAGGATGGCGGCGCCCAGTCCCGTCAGCCACGCCGGGGTGGCAGGTGTGCGGCTGCTCCGTGTGCCTGCTTCCGGAGTCCCCCAGTCCCCTCAGCCCCCCAACCACCCAGGGCCGGCCTGAGGTGCAGCTATGCCTCAGATGTCGGCTGCCCAGCTGCCCAGGGCCGCCTGAGGCTGAGGTAACTAGGGCCAGCCGAGGCTTGCACTGCTGGCAGTGGGAGCAGCAAAGGTGTGATGGGGGCGTCACCTTCCCCTGATCACTGGGTCGCCTCCCGTCCCTGAGGGCTCCCGGACTGTGAGAGGGGGCAGGCCGGGCTGAGAGGCCCCCCTCCAGTGCATGAATTTTCATGCACCAGGCCTCTAG
>NW_006297836.1:1189370-1193057 GCF_000327345.1 Myotis davidii
TCGCCTCCCACCCGTGAGGGCTCCTGGACTGTGAGAGGGGGCAGGGCGGGCTGAGGGATCCCCCTCCGGTGCATGAATTTTTATGCACCAGGCCTCTAGTAGTTCTATATTTACCCTTCAATGAGTACCTCAAAAGCAAACCTTAATAATGAATAATGGGCTTGGTGGAATATTAGTGTATTATATTGGTAACATGACTTGGGAAGATGATATATTTCTATTGTTTGTGGTTTAATGTCTAGGAATAATTTATTTTACCTACCAAGCTCTGCATGTTGATTATATGTTAGGTATCAATTGGAAGAAAAATGAGAAATGAAGAATAACTCTCAAATTGTAAAGCACTTAGAGAAACAAGCTGCTAAAACTAATCACCTTATTATATAAAGTTGATAAATAATGATAGATAATTTTTGTGTGTTGCTAGTCAAGAATGCACCCTATATACATCACTGGTATGATATCAAAAGCTATTCACCTAAAACTAATGTTCTTTTAAAATCATTCTGTCATAATGTTAATCATTGTTTTGTTAGGTATGTTGCTTTAGATTTCTTGGATATACAATAAATTAAGAACACCTCAAAGAGAAATCATTGTTGTAATGCAAATTGTATCAAATACCTACCCAGGGGAATAATTGTGGGAGAACTAATCTTTACTAACCTTACTAAGGAATGCAAAAGGATGTGATTAATGATATGTGCTAGATACACTGTCAGGGGCAACCGTAGGAGGTACTGATAAATAATTATGAGAACAAAATGTTTGAGTTTGCCTGATAACAAATTATGGAAAACAGGGCATCAAAGTAAGCTGAATGTAACTTCGATATAAGTTAAATACCTGCTGACTGTTCATTACAAGGAGGAATGATATATAACAACGGCAATTTTAATTCTATATAAAGAAATGGAAATCTACTAAAATTTGTAGTTGCTTGCTGGCTATCTGCACGCATCTAGGATATTTGTTTTACTCAATAATAAAATTGGCTTGAACTGGCATGTTCCTTAAGTTAAGAATAAGGTGATAGGGGAACAAAGCAATTAGGCAATTATACAGCATTAATAACACTATTACATTCTGTCCCTTCAGCATAATTAATAAGTAGAAATTTAAGAGTGAAATGATTTATGCTACTATTGACATGTTAACTAATTCCATTTAAAATTATTTACTAGCTTTGCAAAGTGATAAGTAGGCTACTGAGATCATTTGTCATTTCTATGTTTTTTGCACCTTTAACCTTTGAAAGTTTCCACAGCTTTCTAAAGAGGCCCTACAAGGTACCACCTGCCAGGTGCAGCTGCCAGGGTTAATAGCAGATGATGCTGGGGAAGAGTTCAGAGGAGACATTTGTAGGTCTCTGCAGGAAGTCAATGAGGTAGAAAATCAAAACATTTCCCTGTCACAATGGAATAAAATGTTCTTTAGGATGGCCTCCCTGCTGCTGCTCCTGGCAGATAGGCAGGAAGATACCAAACGGGGGCCACCACTGAAGGGCAAATTGGAATTGATTACCACTTGGGTTCACTTAATTAAACCTTTTTCAGCTGGGTCAGGAATCCCACTCTCTCTGCCATCACGGATTTGTTTTTGGTTTTTTATCTTGGGTATGCACAGAAATATTCTTTTTTGGCATGGCCAAGATATAGAATAATAGCAATCTTTATGAAGCACTTATATGCTCTTCTATACACTTTGCATTTTTATGTCTCCTTTTTTCTTTTAATGCATTTCATGCTATAAGACAGGTCTTATTAACCGTATTTTACAGGTGCAGAAACTGAGGGTCAGAAACATATGTCAATTTGGCTAATGCCATACAACTAGTAAGGGATCTAGAATACAAGCCCAGATAATCTGTCTCTAAGTAAATTATTATCAATATGATTGCATATTAAAATCCGCTAAGGCAGCTTTTAAAAATGCAGATGCTGAGACCAGTGCCCAGACCAATTAAATCAGAATATGTATGAGTTGTGGATTCCAGGAACTGGTATTTTTAAATTTTATATATTCCCTACATAATTCTCATATCCAGCTGAAGTTGAAAACAACTTTTCTCAAACCTTTACTCTTTCCACCACATCCATTTTACCACTTACCCCATCATGAAAATCATATAAGATAGTTATTAGGAACAAAGCTTTCTATTCTTGCCTAGATATTCTTGTCTAGTAGGTTTAGGTGGAGCCTATGGACTTCTATTTGAACAACTATGTTTGGTGATTGTTATGATCAAGTCAGTTTGAGAAACACTGCAGTACAGTATACTTTCTCCTAGCACAACTGAGAGTCTTACGCACGCTACAGTTAGAAAACAAAAGCCAACCATTTGCCACACCATTAACAAACTTTGACTTGTGATGTGCTGGATACTTTTTTTTGCATTTTTCCTATTAGAGATTGAAAGTTAGCCCTAGCTGGTTTGGCTCAGTGGATAGAGCGTTGGCCTGAGGACTGGAGGGTCCCAGGTTCGATTCCGGTCAAGGGCACATGCCCGGGTTGCAGGCTCGATCCCCAGTAGGGAGCGTGTAGGAGGCAGCTGATTGATGATTCTCTCTCATCATTGATGCTTTTATCTCTATCTCCCTCTCCCTTCCTTGAAAATAAATAAAAACATATTTTTTTAAAAAAGAAAGTTGCTGGCAAGTGGAGGCCATCTTGATAATTCTTTTTAATTCTCACCATGCCCTTTTCAATTAGTTATGATCCAAAATGCTTATTAAATAAATAATTGTTATTTATCAAATAATTATCAGTAATATGTGTCCCACAGGGGGATAGAACCAGATGATTTAAATTAGCCTCAGTTTGTAGAATGCCTACAGCAGAGTAATAAGCATCTGTAGCTCACTTACTCTTACAGTATTAAAAGGACACAAGACCACATTATCAAGTAGACTGTAGAATCTTCTTTGGTGGTGTCAGAGATGCTCAAAGTTTAATGGCTTAATAGCTCTAATAGCTGTGAAATGTTAGGATCACTAAAGGAGGAACGCATGAGGCCGAAAGTGGTAAAGAATTATAAATTTATTAGGTCATCTGGAAAACCAGATGGGCTGAGCCCCAAAATGGTGCCATCGCCCAGGGATGTGGAGTCAGAGATTTTAAAGGACTCTAGGTGGGCTTTTTCAGTGGGGAATTCTCTGGATGAGTCCAGGTCCTGGGCAAGTCCAGAGGGGAAAGTTACTGGTCCTAGCTAATGGAATGTAGACTAACCAAAAGGGAATGTCAATTATGAAATGATCTAAAGGTCAATTCCCCAGGGGAAGGGATACCTAACATTCCAGCCTTTTTGTTTTATGGAATAGGAATGGGGAGGGGAGTCATCTCTTCCATCCGAGAGGGGATGTAGAGCATAAGGGGATGGACTTTGATTGTAGTTGGCTGAAGTGCTGTGTAGATTCTATACGGTTGGAGCAAGGGATTGCAGCAACATGATTTCCCAGAGAGACTGGTTGGTGAAGGCTTGAAATTGGTCCTGTTGAGTTAAAAGCTGGTCCTGAGGCAGCCACAGTGCCACTTGTCTGGTTTTGCTGTTTTTCTGGGCCCAGAGCTGAAATACAACTGAGGCCTGGACGTTATCTTTAAGGAGGAACATGTCAGGAGTCTAAGTGCCTGACTAGTGATATAGGGTATGATAGATTACCCTGGGGGTGAGGTTCTTGTTTTTCCAGT
>NW_006297836.1:1193144-1212032 GCF_000327345.1 Myotis davidii
TGCTCTCGGTCAGAAGGACAATGAGGTCTGGGCACGAAAGGAGGTTGTGATAGTGTCTCGGGGTGGTACTTCCTCAGTATAAGTAGGGCTTATAACCTGGTGGAGACAAACTGTGTTATAAATTTTAGTATTACTGGGGCAAAAACTAGAATGACAAGAATTATAGACAAATGGTCTGGGGGAAGGAAAGAGATATTAGTTTGGAGGGTTGTAGCCAAATATTATAAAGTTTATATTTTTAGGTTCAATGTAGAGTTTTAAAATGTTGCACATGGTTCATTAAAGTGTGTATTGAGCACTGGAAGTAATTTATAAACACCCAAATGTGTGGGTTACAAACATCTGGAATACTACTGAGAGATGTCTTCTATAGGGAACTATTACTCCAGGCCAGGGGTCTTCAAACTTTTTAAAAAGGGGGCCAGTTCACTATCCCTCAGACCATTGGAAGGCCGAACTATAGCAAAAAAACAAACAAACTATGAACAAATTCCTATGCACACTGCGCATATCTTACTTTGAAGTAAAAAAAACAAGCTGAAACCAGTTTGGCTCAGTGGATAGAGCGTTGGCCTGCGGACTGAAAGGTCCCAGGTTCGATTCCGGTCAAGGGCATGTACCTGGGTTACCGGCACATCCCCAGTAGGAGATGTGCAGGAGGCAACTGGATCGATGTTTCTTTCTCATCGATGTTTCTAACTATCTCTCTCCCTTCCTCTCTGTAAAAAATCAATAAAATATATTTTTAAAAAATGGGAACAAATACAATATTTGTATTTGCATGTGGCCCGTGGGCCATAGTTTGAGGACCCCTGCTCTAGGCTTATCTGGTGTCACTGGCAAGATACCTGTTACTTCTGAGAATTTCCTGTTTGAACTCAGCTCTGAATCTTTGCAAGTTTCTTCCTAGAGCAGGCTGAAATTTCTAGAATATTCTCCCCCTGCCCCAGAATATTATTTTTAAACATTATAGCCTACTGGTGCCATCCAGAGACAGGAAATACATACAACATACAGACAAATACATGAAGACCATACACACAATTTAAATTATAAATTTTTCCTTTGCTTTTGATGACTTTTAAGAAAGATAGACCCAGTGATCCCACTTCTAGGAATATATCCCAAGAAACCAGAAACACCAATCAGAAAGGATATATGCACCCCTCTGCTCATAGCAGCACAATTCACCATAGCTAAGATCTGGAAACAGCCTAAGTGCCCATCAGCAGATGAGTGGATTAAAAAACTGTGGTACATCTACACAATGGAATACTATGCTGCTGTGAAAAAAGAAGGTACTCTTACCATTTGCAACAGCGTGAATGGAACTGGAGAGCATTACGCTACGTGAAATAAACCAGTCAGAGAAAGATAAATATCACATGATCTCACTCATTTGTGGGATATAATTAACAACCCAAACTGATGAACAAAAAACAGGTCCAGAGACAGAGAAGCATCCATCAGACCATCAAACCTCAGAGGGAAGGCAGGGGAGGGTGGGGGTAAGGGGGAGAGATCGACCAAAGGGCTTGTATGCATGCACATAAGCCTAACCAATGGACACAGACACCAGGGGGGTGAGGGCATGAGTGGAAGGTGGGGAGAAATGGGGGAACAAGGTCACATATGTAATACCGTAATCAATAAAGAAAAAAAAGAAGGCTAGAAAAGGGGAGAGAAGTTTCTAAATACCAAGCACGAAGACATGTTGAGGCTTTCAATGACAATGTCAAGGACAGTGAATGAGTGGTGGAAATAAAGTCTAGGCTCCAATCTAAGAACTTAAGCAGCAGGAGAGAGCCTGGGCAGGGTTGCTTTAGCTTACTAGGAGAGAAGGGGTCCCTTCGGATGTCAGGGGTGATCATGTCCGGACTCACTGGACCAGCTTTTTTACAACTTTCATAAAACTTCTCTACCCATTCAGAAATAACCATCATTAGAATAACTCAATTTCAATAACTCTTAGCCAATGAGATGTTTATCATTAAAGCTTTTAAGTTACCAAAGACTTTGGAAAATTATGTATAGGCATATGAGGCTGTAGAGAAGGGGCTCTGGGGGTGGGCAGGGGAGGGGGGAGGCCCTGCAGCCTGTTCTAGGACTGCAGTTTCTAGGCTTCCAGCCGCTTGGATTTAAACCTGCCACATTTTTTCTTAGAAATAACATGCTAAGGTTGGGGCGATAATGAGTTCTGCTTCTGACAGTAGCAGGACTGTTAAGTAAGTGTTTGCAGTTTTACAGTAAAGAAAGTTGTTCTTTGGGAGAGGGGAGTGTGGGGGGTGCTGAGGTGAGAGCAGTTTTCAGAGCATTAAAGGCGGTGAGAATGCTGGCCTTGGGATTTAAAGGCTCAGTGAGGGGTCCCTTCGCTGCATCACAGAGGGGCTTTGCAAGAGGACAAAGTTTGGAACCCAGAGGTGAAAGTAGCCAGCAAGCCCGAGAAAGGAGAGTATTTCTTGTCTAGAGGAGGGAATAGTTATGGAGGAGATAAGGCATTTATGGTCTAAGGCACGTTTGCTGAGGTCGACCCCTCAGATTGAGGACGTTTTTAGCAAAAGCCAGCTTAGGCGTACCCTAATTAAGTTAATAACAATGTACCTACCTATATAGTTTAAGTTTAAAAATTTGGCTCTCAAAAGAAATTTCAATCACTGTACTGTTGATATTTGTCTCTGTTGACTAATGAGTTTGCCGACCACTGGTCTAAGGTAATGGCTCGACTTTGTGGGCTGGGAGTGAAGCGAGGTAGATGACTGTGGTTTGGAACAACTGGGCTTTATAAGGAGATGCACAGGCCGGGTTGGGCACCTAGGTAGAACGAGAAAAAAAGTGGATAAAGAGGGCCATTTAGAAAGATACGGTGTAGAGGTGAGGTGGCTAATGGCTGTGAGAATAGTCCATCAACCTCCATAATAGAGGCTGAGGAGGGGATGAGGGTCCCAGCAAATTCGGAGAGGGCAGAATGAGTGGGCCCAGTGTCAATTTTAAAGGAGATAGGCTTACCTGCCACCACGATCGTTACCTGAGGCTTTGTTCTGGTGATGTAAGTCTGTTGGGACCCTGTCAGGACCTGCGCAGCTTCAGTCTTCAGTGGCCAGTTCCAGGAGGTCTGGGAGCTCCAAACCGGATCCAGAGGGCAGTCTTGATGGACTGGCTGAGGTCTTACCTGGAGCGGTCAGACTACAGTCTGATTTCCAATGGCCTTCCCTTCCATACCTTGGGCTGGGCCCAGGTGGGGGTCTCGGATTTGGGCAGGACTTGGTCCAGTGTCCTCTCTTGTTGCATTTGAAGTATGGGCCTGGAGGAAGCTCAGTCCCTGATTTACCCTTGGTTGGAGGACCGACACTTTTGTTTAGAGTTCATGAGAGGGGTGGCTAGAAGCTGAAAGGCCTCCCTCTGGGCCTCAACCTTGGCCTGATCTCGCCTTTGTTTTTGGATTTGGGTCTCCTCATCTCTATTATTAAAGACTTTAAAGGCCAGGTTTACAAGGTCTTTTTGAGGCATTTGTGGACCTGTGTCTATTTTTTAAGTTTGTGACCTATGTTGGGGGTTGATTGGGGTATAAAATGGGTGTTCAGAAGAAGGGTTCCCTCCGGGGATGTGGGGTCTAAGGTGGTAAATTTCTGTAAGGCCTCCGTGAGGCGGGAGAGGAAGAGAGCTGGGTTTTCATCAGGACCCTGAGTGATATTAAGTTTGTCATAGTTGAAAGCCTTATGGACAGCCTCAAGTTACTTAGTAAAGGCTGTTGGGTCAGTGGAAAAAGAACCTAATCTTTTCTAAATCTCAGAAATATCGGGCATAGAGAATGGGATGTGGACTAGGACTATGCCCTCAGTTCCTGCTACCTCCCTCAGGGATAGAATGGGCACGGGAATAGAAACACTATTGAGGAAGGTGTCTTTCGTGACCTGAGAGTGAGTGTTAGATGGGGAAAAGGCTGTATTAGAGCTCAAGTTCTTGGGATTTGAGGCTGGGGGAGAAGGTGGTTTCTGGTTAGGAGGGTCTGGGTTTGGGGAATCTACTGCAGTGAGGGACGGGGCACATAAGAGGGTGGAGGTCGGTGGTCTGCTAGGTCAAAAGTAGATTCAGAATCAGACGTGTTAGGGGTATGATGTTTTGTGTGAAGGAGAAGGATCTGATAGGTAAAGCAATACTGACAGAGGGTGGAAACCAAAGGGTGATAAAAGGTCTAGATGTAGGGAATCTCTGACCATTTTCCATTGCGGTGACAGCAATTATCTAAATCACCCAATGTGTTAAAATTGAAAGTACTGTTTTCAGGCCATTGAGACTCATTATCTAGTTTATATTGTGGCCAGTGTTACGAAATAAAATGAGGTGGTTGGGCATGATGTCCCCTGTGATCTAAGGCAGTCAATATTTTTAAGGAGCCCATGAGAGAGAAAGCGTGAGTGACAGACCATAAGTTCAAAGGTGACTGTTTAGGATAGGCGCCCCCACCACTGAACAAATCACCATGAGAAACTGGGCGTTCCTGTTCCAGAAGGACCCGAGGCCAAATGGCCGAGGAGTCTTCTGGCCTAGCACTAGGACTTTCGAGAAGAGAGGACTTTCGAGAAATCAGTGCGAGTAAGTGAACAGAAGACTCTAGAAGAGGGAAGTTGTGGAACATCGCTCACCTAGAGAAGATTGGCTGGAGTGGGATGGAGGGTCAGCAATGCAGAAGAAGAGGTTCCCAATCCAGTGTTCTCTTTAGCTGATTTAGGAGGGAGGCCTAATTGAGGCTGGTGATCATGTCTCCTGAGTAGGATACAGAGGTAAGCCCAGGACAAGCTACCGCTGCCTACTGCTCTCTGAGTAGCAAACTCTGGGTGACGGAAGACAAGGCAATGGCACCCCTTCCCCTGGGAACCCTCCCAGGTTTCGGCACCAAATGTTAGGGTCGCCAAAGGAAGAACACAGGAGGACAAAAGCAGTAAAGAATTATAAATGTATTAGGTCATCTGGAAAACCAGATGGGCTGAGCCCCAAAATGGCACCAGCACCTAGGGATGGGGAGTCAAAAATTTTAAAGGCTTCTAGGAGGACTTTTCTCGGCGGGGAATTCTCTGGGCATATCTGGATCCTGGACAAGTTACAGGTCTTAGCAAATGGAATGTGGTCTATTTTTTGCTGTTGTTATTAATCCTCACCCAAGGATATTTTTCCATTGAATTTTAGGGACAGTGCAAGAGAGAGGGACAGAGAGGAACATCAACGTGAGAGAAACACATCAATTGGTTGCCTCTTGCACATGCCACAACCTGGGCACAGGCCGAGGAGGAGCCTGCAACCAAGGTACGTGCCCTTGATCAGAATCGAACCCGAGACCTTTTGGTCTGCAGGGTGATGCTCTATCCACTGAACAAACCGGTTAGGGTGAAAATAATTTAAAAGTAAATAAATAAGTATCCTGTGATACATTAAAAAATAAAATAAATAAAAAGTAATAAAAAAAGATAAATTGGACTTCATCAAAATTAAAATATGTTGTTAATCAAAAGACACTATCAAGAGAATGAAAAGACAACCCACAAAACGGGAGTAAACATTTTCAATAATATGTATCAAAAGGTTTAGTACTTGAATATATTTAAAAATTATTACAACTCAACAACTACCAAAAAAAAAACCCCCCAAATGGACAAAGGACATGAATAGACACTCTTCCAAAGAAGATATACAAATGGCCAACAACCACATGAAAAAATGATAAATCATTTGTCTTTAGAGAAATTTAAATCAAAATCACAACGATATACCCTTTCATGTCCAGCTGAATGATTATAGCTTTAAAAAATAACAAGTGCTAGCAAGATATGGAGAAATTGGTGGAAATGTAAAAGGGAAAACATTGTGGTGGTTCCTTAAAAAGTTAAACATAGAATTATCACATAATCCAGCAATTCCACTTGTAGGTATACACCAAAAAAATTGGAAACAAGTGTTCAAATAAATACTTGTCCATGAGTATACAAAGCAGCATTATTCACAACAGCCCAAAGGTGGAAGCAACCCAATGTCCACCCATGGATGAGTAAATAAACAAAATATAGTATATCTATAAACTGGAATATTATTCAGCTAAAGAAATGAAGTAGTGAGACATGCTACACAACACGGATGGCTGTAGATAAATTACACTGAGTGAAAGAAAACAGACACAAAGGTCAAATTATTAAGATTCCATTTAGAAAAAAAAATCCAGAGTAAGCAATTCCTTAGAGACAGAAAGCAGATTTCTGGTTTCCAGGGGCTAGGGGCAGAGGTGAACGGGGACTGACTTCTTAGTGATTATGGTGTTTGCATCTGGGGTTATGAAAAAAGTCTGCAACTAGATAGTAATGTCAGTTGCACAAGATTGTAGCTGTACATAATATCACTGAATTGTACCCTTTAAGATGGTTCCAATGATAAATTTCATGTTTTGTGCATTTTACCATAAAAAAGAAGTACAATAAAATACTTCCTTTCTCTGCAATTCATGTTCATGTCTCCCTTACCCTTTACTCCCTAAGAGCTGGAATGCTAAGCCTCATTTCAACTTCCTGGAGTTCTAGCCTCTAGTTTACACTTACATAGTCCTCCAAACCCACAGGGATTAGTCCACTTTCAATCTTTTGTGCAAATCTTGGACAGAGGTATATTAAAGACTTGCTGGTACTGTGATTCTTAACTTGATACAGTTTTGGGAACCTTGACTGCTTTTCCTGGGTCTTAATCTACTTTTGTTTCCTATTGCCCTTTCTTCTGCAATCATAGTACCTTTTTAATGTTTTCTCTCTTGCCCAATCCTGTTAGTTCCCTTCACTGCTGTTCATTGACCTCCTAAGATTGTTTTCCCTGCTTAACTGGCTGGCTGTTGACTCAACGATTACAGGCATTTTGGAGACTCTACCAAGCCTCATCTGATGAATGTGAAATAGCTATTAGGCCCCAAAGTTAACTGAGAATGACATAAACTAGAACATTAATGACAGAAATCCATACTGGAGCCCAGGTGGAGAATCAGGCTCCCTGGATTTGAACCTGGGCTCTGAGACTTACGTGCTGTGTGACTGACAGAGTCACATTTCTTAGCCTTTTGTGCTATGGCTTTCTAAAATACAAAATGTGGCTGAGAATAATGAATGACGCCTACTTTCATAGTGTGGCTAGAAGGTTAATTCATTGGAGTACAGTAAATGTTAGCTACTTCCTTTGGTGTTTTAGTTCTCTCTTTCTCAGGGGCAGTGGATCTCAACTTTGGTTGTACATTAGAACCACTTGAAGTAATTTAAAAAACAACGCATAGGCCATAGCCCATACCAATTAAATAAGAATACCTGTTGTTATCCCTAGTCACTGGTATTTTTTAAAGCACTAAGATATTAGGCAGGAGTAAAAAAGGAAGAGAATAATAACTTTGCACATGCTCAAAGTATTTTAATATTGCAAATGTTGAAATGTGGAGTATTATTATTCCCAGTTTTCATATAAGGAAATTCAGACCAAACCAGTTAAGTGACGTTTGGGCACATAGACAATAGGAGTGGGAACAAATTGAAGAACAACGTGTGTGAAGCACACATAGGGTTTTAACAGATTCAGTTTAATGTAAACCAACATTGTAATGTTGCTGCCAAAAAAAGTGAATATGATCTGAAGTTTCTCCATAAAGATTGGGGAAGTTCCCTTCTGCTTGTCAACCACAGCTGGTATATTCTGGTTGTTTTTTTTCTTTCTTTCTTTCAGATGTCACACCTAAGAAAAACCACAAGAGAACAGGATAGAAATATATTTGAAACCACAGCATTAGGAGGAGCAGTGAAAGGGACTTTGATCTGCCACGCCTACAAAGTAGATATTTTTGCATGGACTGAATTCCAAATTTCATATATCAGAAGGGCTGCCAGACAAAGGAAAAGAAATAAAATTTATTTCCTATTATATTACCTAAATGGCAGAATGAGGGATACACTCTGGGAATCCATGAAACCTACTTAAGCTTAACCTGAGGAAGAATTTCACAATAATTAAATCTGCTGTAAAAGGCAGTGAATTTCAGGGAGGTGATGTTACCCAAAATAGAAGAGTAGCAGGAGTAGCAAAAGACCAATTCATAAACTGGTTGGGGGCGGCGGGGAGAAATATCATAATCAACTTTTCCAGGATTCTGGGATAGAGCCAAAATGTTACAACCACCAGGAGAAAGCTGAATAATGACAGAAGTGGCTGCATTGTCATAAGCCAGCACTGTGGTATTTTAAATTGCCTCAACCTCAGGTTGGCGGTGCCTATCGAGTTAGCAGCCTGCACTCCTGGTGCAAGTGGCTAGTGCCAAAAGAAACAATACAAACATTATTTTCAAAGAATTGTGGTTGCTGTTTTGGCCTTTCTGTTGGAAAGAATAGTGCAAGAGCCTGCCTTTTTATCTCATTCTAAGGATTGAGGCATCTTGCAAAGCGACATTTTTTGAAAATATTTAAAGGCAAAAGCATTGGCCATACAGAGTGAACGTAGGTATATCAGTCAGGAGAAGCAATAGAACAATCAAAGATCTGGGAAGGAAGAAGTCAGGGAAGCACATATGTGGGGAATTACAGGCTTTTATTCATTTATTTATTAAAATAGATTTTTATTGATTTCAGAGAGAAGAGAGAGGGAGAGACAGGAACATCAATGATGAGAGAGCAACAATGATTGGCTGCTTTCTGCGCGCTCCTCACTGGGGATTGAGCCCACAACCATGACAGGGAATCGAACCATGACCTTCTGGTTCATAGGTCAACACTCAACCACTGAGCCACACCTGCTGGAAAGGAATTAAGGGTTTTTTAAAGCTCCTCTGAATACTGAGGGATCACAAAGCCATGTACATGCCAAGGGGTACATGCGTGTTCAGAAAAGACCTGAGAAATTGTAATCTTTCACCTCTGGCTAACTTCAGGTTCTAGTCATGAAGGATGTGAAGGCTAATTCATAATTGTAAATGGACAGAATAAGTGTTAAAGGACAGCCCCACCCCAACCGGTTTGGCTCAGTGGATGGAGTGTCAGCCTGCGGACTCAAGGGTCCCAGGTTCGATTCCAGTCAAGGCCATGTACCTGGGTTGCAGACACATCCCCAGTAGGGAGTGTGCAGGAGGCGGCTGATCGATGCTTCTCTCTCATCGATGTTTCTAACTCTCTATCCCTCTCCCTTCCTCTCTGTAAAAAATCAATAAAATATATATATTTTAAAAAAGGACTGCCCCAAAACTCACATATAATCTGAAAAGTCTGAAAGAGTATATTTTCATTTTTCTTTTATTTATCTTTCCTTTTTTTTTGTTCCAAATATTTAAGGAAACTGTCAAAATATTGACAAATAAGCTAATAAAACACAGACTTCAGTGGCCACAAATGGCAGAGAAGACAAAATTTATGGCATGTTTAGGCAAAAAGAACACTAAGAAAAGTCCTGAGAATGCCTCTGCTAATCCCTGGGTTCACAACAAGTTTAGATAGTGAAGAACTGCCCCAGCACAGAGCTAGTCTGCAAAAAATTGGAGAAGTGGTTGTTTTCTCTTTTGCTTTTAGTATTTTGGGTTTGGTTATGTGTTTCAGCTCTGGGAAAATCTGAAAATCTCTATGAAAATACTAGCATACTCAGCAAGAAATAATTTTTGCAAAAATATTTTGAAAAGTTTTCAAAAGACACTACTGAAGCATTCATCAATCAATCAATCAATCAATCAGTCAATAGCAAATTATGGAAATGGGGAGAATCCGATTTCTATAGTTACCAAATTATAATAATCAAATATCCAATATACACAAAACATCAAAAGACATACAAAAAAAGTGAAAAAGTTGGTTCATTCAAAGGCATAAGATAGAAAACTTCCCTGAGGAAGTTTAGCCATTGAATTTAGTTGAAAACAATGTTTTAAATAATTATCTTAAATATGCTCAGAGCCATGGAAAAACATGGACGAAGAACTAAACAAACCAGAAAAATGAGTCCAGCCGGTGTGGCTCAGTAGTTGAGCACTGATGTACAAACCAGGAGGTCATGGTTCTATTCCTGGTCAGGGCACATGCCCAGGTTGTGGGCTTGATCCCTAGCAGGGTGCTTGTAGGAGGCAGCTGGTCAATGATTCTCTCTCATTGATGTTTCTATCTCTCTCTCCCTCTCTGAAATCAATAAAAATATATATGTTTTAAAAATCAGAAAAATTATGTTTAACAAAATATCAACAAAGAGATGAAAATTATAAAAAGTACCAAATAGAAATTATAAAGCTGAAAAACTACAGTAACTAAAATAAAAATTTCACTAAAGAGGTTCTTTCTGATTTGAGCAGGCATCAGAAAGAATCAATAAACTGGAAGATAAGTTAATTAAACTACCAATTCTCCAGGATAGATATTATGTTGTACCACAGTGGTCTTCATAAAATTTAAAAGATTGTTTCATACAAAGTACCTTTTCTTATCCCAATGGAATGAAACCAGATATCTTTTGACAGAAGAAAACATGCTTAAGCAACCAATGGATTAAAAGATAAATCAACAGGGTAATTTGAAATACTTTAAGTTGAAAGAAAATGAAATTACAACATAAAAAAAAATTTCTGGAATGTAGGAAAACCAGTGCTGAGAGAAAGTTTACAGCTGTGGTTCCCGGATTGAAAAACAAGAAATGCCCCATGTGAATAACCTAAGTTACACCTTTAAAAACTAGAAAAAGAAGAGCAGGCTAATACTGAATTTATCAGAATAAAATAAACATTAGGGTAGAAATAAATGAAGTAGATTTTAGAAAAACAGTAGACAGAGACAACAAAACCAATAGTTGGTTTTTCAAAAGATAAAAAAAAATTGACAAACCTTTAACTATACTGATCATGAAAAAAACCAAGAAGACAAATTACTAAAATGAAAAATGACTGTAGGAACATTACTATAAACTTTAAAGAAATAAAAGTTTATTAAAAACTATGAATAAAATTGTACACCAATATATTAAATAACATAGATGAACACACATATTTCTTAAAACACAAAAAGTACCGAAACTGTCCTAAGAAGAAATAGCAAATGTGAACAAACCTATAACAAGGGATTGAGCCATTAATCAAAAACCTTCAAACAAAGAAAAGCTCAGGGCCCAATAGCTTCACATGTAAATTCTACCAAAAAATTAAAGAATAGAAGAGAAGGGAAGACTTCCTAATTCTATGAGGCCAGCATTACTCTGATAACAAAGCCAAATAAACATCAGAAGAAGAAAAAATCTACAGTCTAATA
Organism: Myotis davidii; assembly: GCF_000327345.1. NCBI lineage: Eukaryota > Metazoa > Chordata > Mammalia > Chiroptera > Vespertilionidae > Myotis > Myotis davidii. The sequence continues at coordinate 1,204,421 of NW_006297836.1, forward strand.
CACCTTATGAATATTAATGTGAAATTAATCAACAAAATACTATCAAACCAAATTCAGCAGTATGTAAAAAAGATTGCAGATCAACACCAAGTGGGATTATTTCTCCCCAAAATGCAATGATGGTTCACATACAAAATAAATCAATGTAATGTACCATATTAACAGAATGACAATAGGAAAAGACAAGGTCATCTCACTTGTTTCATAATAAGCATTTGATAAAATTTGAGACTCTGTAATGATAAAATATATAAAAAATAGAAATAGAAGTAAACTTCCTCAACATGATAAAAGAACTATATGAAAACCCACAGTTGACATCATAGTCAATATGAAAGCCTGCAATTTCCACCCTGTAAATCATAAACAAAATAAAGATGCCTGATTTCTTTACTTCTATCAAACAGAGTAATGGAAAATCTAAGCAATTTGACAAGTAAAATAAATAAGACATTGCCCAGCCAGTGTGGCTTAGTGGTTGAGTGTCAACCTATGAACCAGGAGGTCATGGTTCAATTCCTGGTCAGGGCATATGCCCAGTTTGCAGGCTCGATCCCCAGTGTGGCAGGAGGCAGCCAATCAATGATTCTCTCTCATAATTGATGTTTCTAACTCTCTAGTCTCTCCCTTCCTCTCTGAAATCAATAAAAAAAATATTTTTTAAAAAGAAATGACATACAAAGTGAAAAGAAGTAAAACTCTCTACTCACTAAAGACATGATTTAATATAGAGAAGCCTGAATAATCCACACAAATACTCATAGTTAATAAATGAATTTTAAAAAGTTGCAGGATACAAGATGTATACTCAAAAATTAGTTGTATTTCAATATATTAGCAATGAACAATACAAAAATATAATTAAAATTCTTTTTTATAAACATATAAAAGTAACATACTTAAGAAAAAATTTAACCAAGGAGGTACAAGACTTGCTCACTTTAAAGTATAAAATATGGTTAAAAGAAATCAAAGAAGACCTAAATAAATGGAAAACCTTTCATGCCTATAGATTAGAAGCTTTAATATTAAAATGCCAATACTGCCCTAACCAGTTTGGCTCAATGGATGGAGCGTTGGCCTGCAGACTGAAGGGTCCCAGGTTTGATTCCGGTCAAGGGCATGTACCTGGGTTGCGGGCACATCCTCAGTGAGGAGTGTGCAGGAGGCAGCTGATCGATGTTTCTTTCTCATCGACGTTTCTAACTCTCTATGCCTCTCCCTTCCTCTCTGTAAAAAATATCAATAAAATATATATATTTTTAAAAGAAATGTCAATACTACCCAAAGTGTCCTACAAATTTAAAATAATCCCTATCAAAATCCCAATAACATTTGCAGAAATAGAAAAATACATCCCAAAATTTATATGGAAACTCAAGTGATGTAAAATAGCCAGAATACCCTTCTCACCCAGCCCCTAACTCCCTGGAAATCTAGGCATGAAATAAAAAAGTTTTGTAAAAATTTAAATTTTAATTAGACAAGTAAAAATTATTTATAATATATCAAATTTTGTATAAAACTAGGTAAAACATTAAAATGTAGTGATTATCTCTTGTTATGAGTGTTTTTTATTTTCTTCATTCTATTTTACATTTTAAATTTATTTTATAATGAGTATTTATTCCTTTTACAAAGTAATTTTAGGTAATTGGCTTTTTAAAATTAAGAAAGTAATTATATTTTATTTTAATTACAAATGTATGGAACAATCTTACTGGAAGGTATGAGGAGAACAGTGCTGACTTAAGTAACTTTGGAAATGAGCAGTCTGTAAGACTAAAAGCAAAGAAACTGTACTTGAACACTATAGTCTAATTGATAAAGTCATTTCCCACAAGTATAGGGTGAATATATATAAGTTAAACATGTACTTCTGTATACGTATCCTGAAACTGAATATTGAGTAAATGGATGGCCTATGGTGGGAGACAGGTTTCTCACCATTGGAGTAGGATGTTAGAGATAAATTCAGGGAGGTGGCTTGAATACTGCATATGGGTTATTAATGGTCCTTTTAGTAGTGGATTAAAATTGGAGATATCAGCAAAATCTCATGTTTAGCTTAATATAGATACAGATTATTCTGTATAAAAGAAATATTTATAGATAAGTGTTATATTTAGATTACCATAAGTGGGTGTGCGAGCACACACACACACGTCCTTGCTTTGTCAGTTGAGAGGGCTTAGGAGTAATGAAGTTTCAGTAGTAACAAGCGCATCTAGCACCCTGGTCATAGTTTCCAATACCATTCTCTAATAAATGGAACTATGGTTCCTAGGAGAAAAAGTGTGCCAAGAAATACACAAATTATCCTGGGGCATCTTGTCCTGTGAGAAAGTGAGACAATTATTTTAAAACAAACAAACAAACAAACAAACAAACAAAAACAATGGAGGTATGTCCGAAGACCTTGAAAGTCAACCTGAAGGAGTACCCAATGATCAAACCTGAAACAATTTGAGTAACAAAATAAATAAAGTAGTATCAGACTATAATCCAAAGTCTAAAATAAATATCCATAAGTCTATACTGATATAAATACATTAATAAATGAATAAATGTGGGAAAGAAAAATCTCTCCTGCAGAATTCCTAACAAATTATGTAGATAACTCAAGGAGGTGGAATACATCTTTCCTCCTAAGTGTAGGCTGCATGTAGTGACTTCCTTCCAAAAAGTACAGTATTGAAAGATGGGAAAAGAGCAACTTCACAGTGGATAAAGCTGATCTCAAAGTAGATGATCAAGGTCAACATCAACAGTGATAAGTCATGTTAATAATAGGTAAGCTTGATATGATGTGCAAATAAATGGCAATTTATCTCTGTGATCTTCCTCTCAAATCTTTAACTCCAGTTTAATCATGGGGAAAATATCAGACAAATCCCAATTGAGTGACATTCTACAAAATATCTGACCAGTACTCCTCAAATCTATCAAGATCACCAGAAACAAGGAACGTCTGAGAAACTAAGAGGAACCTAAGGAAACATGATGATTAAATGTAATGTGGTATCCTGGGTGGAAAACTGGAACAGAAAAAAAGACATTAGGTAAAAACTAAGAAAATCTAAATAAAGTATGGTTTTATGTTATAATAATGTGTCAATATTGCTTCATTAATTGTAATAAATGTACCATACCAACATAAGATGTGAAAAATAGGAGAAACTTGGTGTGGAGTACATGGGGACTCTCTATACTGTCTTTGCAATTTTTCTGCTTATCTAAAACTATTTTGAAATATTTCAAAATAAGTCAAAGGGGCTGAAGCCATCCAGATATAAGAATACATCCAGAAATGGAAGAAGGGGTGTAAATGAATATCTCCATGAGGAATGTATGAGGGCAGTTCATCAGTATAAGTGTATGTGGAAGGGACCTTGATTTAGGTGGCAAAATCAAAGTTACACAAACACACACACTTATACATGAATTTGAAATTCAATTCATATTCCTCAAATAAGGAAACTGATGTTTCAGCCTGTCCCCAGTACTAAAACACTCTCTCCCAGATTCTTTGGAAACTTATAAAAAATATATAACATAGTGACTCAGAAGATCATTTATTTCATGTAATGAAACCCAAGGTGTCATGTAAAGCAAAGCACAAACTTTTTTTTCTGCCCCAAAAGGACCATTCTAAAATATTATATATGGAATACACACACACACACACACACGGTAGGACAAAAGTAAATCTACATTTGTTCATATGAAAAATGATACAATAATTAATAAATAATAATATAAGAATAAACTCTTTAGTGACTCACAAGTGTAAACCTACTTTTACCCCAATATATCTATCTATCTATCTATCTATCTATCTATCTATCTATCATCTATACACACACACACACACACACACACACACACACACACACTAGACGCAAACACTAGAGGGGTGGCATGAAAATTCGTGCACTGTGGGGAGGTGTCTCTCCTCCCATGGCTGCTGCGAGAGCCTTCCTCCTCCTGTGGCTGCCATGATTGCCTTCTCTTCCTGCACAGCAGCCTCTCCCATGCTGCTGGCCCTTGCAGCCACTGTGGCTGTGTCTGGAAGGACGTCCGGAAGACGTCTGGTCTAATTAGCATATTACCCTTTTATTAGTATAGATAGTCTGCCATTGCATCTTACATTTCACTCTGAGTTTCAGCTTCCTTCCACCTCTTTAACCACGCTGTGAATGACACGGGGTAGAAAAATATTACCAAGAGAAATAGGCAGTCAGCGTAGCCCTATAACCTTAAACCACAAACCAAAGTCCTTTGACCTCAGGCATCCCCTCCCATTTCCTCTTCCCAAGCTCTCAGCACTTTGTGACATTCAGCTGAAGATCTTATGGTCTGAGTCCTTTCCCCATCTATAGCACTAAGAAATAAAATGAGTATTAAATTTACCTAGATTTTATGCCAACAAAGGTGTGCAGTCTACTACTGAGCTACTGTTTATTACACTAGAAAATGGAAGATAGAAATCTTTCTGTTTTGTATTTTGTGTTTTTTTTAAATATGTTCTTATTGATTTTAGTGAGAGAGAGGGAGAGGGATAGAAACATTGAAGAGATAGAAATATCATCCATCAGCTACCTCCTGCATGCCCCCTACTGGAGATTGAGCCCGGACCTGGAATCAAACCAGTGACCTCTTGGTTCATGGGTCGATGTTCAATCATGGAGCCACACTGGCCGGGCAAAGATAGAAGTCTTTAACATGACTTCAGTCTAGAATAACTTTAATCCCAGACCATACAACTTCAGTGAGAAGTAGCAACGTCTATTAGAAAATTATTAGTTTTGTGAGTTTTTTTAAAAAAAAATATAGTTTTATTGATTTCAGAGAGGATGAGAGGAGAGACAGAAACATCAATGATGAGAGAGAATCATTGACCTGCTGCCTTCTGCACCCCCCACACCGTGGACGGAGCCCACAACCTGGGCATGTACCCTGACCTAGAATCGAACCATGACCTCCTAGTTTATAGTTAGATGCTCAACCACTGAGCTATGCTGGCTGGGCGAAAATTTTCACTTTTGGAAGGAAGTTTTGAAGGTCTTCTAATTCAAAGTTCTACCTGATGTATAAAACCATTCATGAACTTTTCTATCAAATGGGCTTCTGTTTAAACAGTTCCAGTGAGGAGGGTTAGATTCAATTAATTGCTAGATAGCTTTTAATAACAAAACATCTGACTTCTGGTAAAATCTGAATTGATCTGTCCTCTCGAGCTACCCAAGTAAATGTTCCCCTTCTTCTATCTGACAACAATTTGAAGAAAATATCCACAACCCTCAGTCTTTAGACTACAGCATTCATGTTCCTTTTCATAATTTTTTTCTGTTTTTGTTTGATTATTTTGTTAATCCTCACCTGAGGATTTTTTTTATTGATTTTTAGATAGTAGAAGGGAGGGGAGCGACAGAGAGAGAAACATTGATGTGAGAGAGACATGTTGATTGGTTGCCTCCCACACGCGCCCTGACCATGGCCGGGGATTGAGCATACAACCAAAGTGTGAAGTGTGTGCCCTTGACTAGAACTGAACCTGGGACCTTTCAGTTGGAGGGCCGACACTCTCTCCACTGAGCCAAACCGGCTAGGGCTCTGTGTCTATTTGTAAATGAGTTACCATCTTGATCACTTCCCAGGGTCCTTGTATCCATATTGATTATGAACTCTGAAATGATACAAATCTCCCAACATAAATGATCAAGTACAAAATAAAACTTTATGAAGGACTTCCTTGTTATGGGCGCCAAGTCTCTATTAATGGAACCTAAGATTTCATTCATTACGTGTGTGTGCATTATAAACTCACATGGTTGGCTCATGTTAAAGTGAGAGTAAATTAAAACCAGTGGGTCTTCTTTACATATGCTATTTTTAAGCCACACAACCACTTACATTTGGCAAATGAATGTCTGATACAAGTACAGGACTCCACATATGATTCTATTTCATTTAATCCTACTAGATTTGGCTATTTTTTCTTTAGCCTACTAAGGACTTTTTGGATCTTGCTAGTGCCATCTAGTGCATTTATTCGACCCTCTAATATTATACTATTTGTAATGGGATGGGCAAGCTATTTTAAGTTTTCATGCCAGTCGTTGAAAAAGAACTTTGATGGGATTAAGCTGAGATTGGAAACCTCTTGCCCACAGCATTGAACACTGTCAATTCAAATTACGAATCCATCTACTGTCCTGCCATTATCCACTAGCTCATAATATTCCTTTTCCTTCTCAAGGGCATTTTGAGAAACTGCCAAATGCCATGGTGAGGTACACAATGTTTATTGCCTTCTGAGGTCTCTGGGAGGCAGCTCAACAAACAGGCAGGCATCTTCCAGAGCAGCTGAAGCACAAGTGGCCCATGTGATTGCCAATTTGGAGACATACCATATGTATTAGGCCACTCTGGACAGATGTATTGAAGGGCAGTTTGAAATGTTAGCCACAACTCAAAAGTCAGAAAGGCAAAGCCCAAATTGCAGTTATTAATTGTGACAGAACTGATTCTAACATGCATTTGTATGCAACCTGTTCCAGGATAAATAGCAGCAGAGTTATATTCACGTAACAAAAGCTAATCTGTCTCCTCAACAACACCCAGAAGGCCAGCTAGAATATACTTTCTTATAAAACTGCTCTGACAGCTAGATTAGTGCCATTTAACAGACACAGGACCAATAGTGAACTGTTCATAAATGCACACTCTGAAATGTCAGAAGTGAGTTCAAATTGTGACTCTGTTGCTTAATAGCAGTGTGACCCTGGAAAATTACCAAATCTCTTTTAGCTTATTTCCTTATACGTAAACTGGGGAAGATAACAATAGTACTATCTTATAGGGTTGTTATGAAAATTGAACATAAGCATGAATACACTAGCTATTATTATTATCCCAATCTAACAGAAATTAATTTAGTTTGGCAAGACAATCTTATGAAATCTACATTAGGGCTGAGTAATCATCTTTTGCTTTCTTTCATGCTCAATAATTCTTTTAATAATAAATTATGGACTCTTTTCTGAAATTACTTTAAGTTTGCTAATCTAAACATTGGGCCAAGAAGTTCTGAAGTTGGATTTTGAAAACACCGCCTTAGGTAGCCCAAATCTGTGCTCAGATACCTCAGTACTGCTGGAGCGACATGCCTCAATACGTATCCATTTGATAAATAATGTTGCCCATGTATGTCAGGACAAAGGACGCCTTATTTGAGGGTGGGTTGCCCATACTTTAAAAGGAATACACACACACACACACACACACACACACACACACACACACACACACACAACTAGAGGCCCAGTGCACGGATTCGTGGATTCGTGCACAGTGGGGTCCCTGTGGGGATCAGTGGACCTCTCTGCTGCCGCAGCCCAGCCTTACCTGCCAGCTCCTCGTGCTCCAGCCCACTATCTGCGTCAAACCACACAGCCGAAGTAGTCTTCGAAGCGGCAGGCAGCTGGGGAGGAGCTGAGCCCCGGCTGGGCGCCGCTCCATTCCCGCTCATCCCACTTCACTGTACCTGCTACAGCTGCTGCTCAAGTGCATAGGGGGAATGTCCATGGGAGAGGCTCGCGCTGCCGCT
>NW_006297836.1:1212961-1221238 GCF_000327345.1 Myotis davidii
GAGCTACTATGCTAAATTAGACCGAACAGCTGAACAACTGTTCAGATATCCTTCTGGACAACCATCTGGATGACCTTCCAGACGAAGCCGGGTCTGTGAGGGCCGGCTGAGGCTGCAAGAGGCTATGAGGGTCTGAGAGGGCAGGCTGGGGCTGTGAGGGGCTGAGAGGGCCTGCTGGGGCTGTGAGGGCTGAGCCCCTTGCACGAATTTTGTGCATTGGGCCTCTAGTATATATATATATATAAGTCTAAGCAACCGGCCACCAGCCAACTGTTCGACCATCCAACTAGTAGCTATGATGTGTACTGACCACCAGGGGGCAGACACTCAATGCAGGAGCTTCTGAGCTATGGTGACTTGGCAGCTGTGGTTCTCAGGTGATGCAGAGAGGAGAGAGCCTGATTCTGTGGTGCGTCACCCAAGAACCACCCTCTCACAATCTGGTACCCCCTCAGGGGATGTCGAGAGACATCGATCAGCTGCCTCCTGCACATCTCCCACTAGGGATTGGCCTACAACCCAGGCATATGCCCCTGACTGGACCCGAACCCAGGACTCTTCAGTCTGCAGGCTGATGCTCTATCCACAGAACCAAACCAGCTAGGACCATACTTTTAACTTTGTTGGTGTAGAGCAGTTTTCACCAAGGGTTTTTACTTATCATCAGTGTCTGAACCCTAGATAAGCGTGTAAACCATCTGATGAAGCTGCTTTTGGGGGTGGCTTCAGTCTGATGTCTTCCAAATCATGCTTCTCCTTTCTATTTTTTTGTTAATCCTCACCTGAGGATTTTTTTTCCCAGTGATTTTTGGAGAGTGGAAGGGAGGGGAAGAGACAAAGAGAGAGAAATATCGATAGGAGAGAGACAACATCGATTGATCACCTCCTGCATGCATCCTGACTGGGGCTGGGGATCGAACTTGCAGCCCAAGTATGTGCCCTTGACTGGGAATTGAACCCATAATCCTTTGGTCCACAGGTGGATGCTCTAACCACTGAGCAACCAGGGCTCTCTTTTCTATTTTTAAGAAATTGCTTTTCCTTTAGGTCTCCTAACAGACTTCCAGGAAGATAGCAGCATTAAAACAGGTCCCAAATTCTTTCCACAAATCAACAGAAGTGACCACAGGAAAATGAGCAACACATGTACAATGTGGGCCTCAGAAGCCTCAATTTCTGTGAATCATGACGTTGATTAGGCCATACTGAAGCAAATCACCAATCAAAAGTTTTGTGACCTTCTGACAAACCAAGAAAATCCTGGCAGAAAACCTCTAATACCATCTAGTTTAAAAAAAGCAAGGACTGTGTCTGTGAGGTTTTTGTTCTTAATCTCATCACCTTTTTCATCCAGCCCCCCAGCGCCCCTCCCCTCTGACAGCTGTCTGTTTTCTGTATCTATGGTTCTGTTTCTATTTTATTTTTTTCATTAGATTCTACATATAAGTGAAATCATATGGTACTTGTCTTTCTCTGACTGGCTTATTTCACTTAGTACAGTACTCTTTAAAATGCCATTTTCATCGAAGATTTTATATATTACTAGAGGCCTGGTGCATGAAATTCATGCACTGAGAGGGGGTGGGGTCCCTCTGCCCAGCCTATGCCCTCACAGTCCAAGAGCCCTTGGGGGCTGTCCAACTGATGGCTTAGGCCTTAGGCCTGCTCCCCATTGGAAGTGGGCCTAAGCCAGGGGTGGGCAAACTTTTTGACTCGAGGGCCACAATGGGATCTTAAACTGGACCGGAGGGCCGGAACAAAAGCATGGATGGAGTGTTTGTGTGAACTAATATAAATTCAAGGTAAACATCATTACCTAAGAGGGTACGGTCTTTTTTTTCAAAAGTTTTATTTATTTCAAACGGGCCGGATCGCGGGCCTTAGTTTGCCCACGGCTGTCCTATACCCTAAGCACAAAACACAAAAATCCTTGCCTTCTGAGAAACCAAGATGGCAGGATAGGTAAACTCCTGAAATTGCTGCTTCGTACAACCACTTCAAAAATACAACTAATAGGCAAATTTCCCCCTCAAACTGGAGCTTGACTGGGAGTTCAACCAGGAGTTCAACTGGGAGTTTGACCAGGGGGCAGGGCCAGTTGGCCAACTGCCCACGGCCCCTCCCCCAGGCAGGCCTCACCCCCAACTGCCCCATCGGGGGCAGGCCCGGCAGGCCAACCTCCTGCAGCCCCTCCGTGGGCCAGCCTGGACCCCACCCGTGCACGAATTCATGTCCCGGGCCTCTAGTATATATATGTAAGGACTGGAAGTAGGGGCAAATCAGTGAAAATGACTGGGATGTGAACCTCTCATAAGTTGAGAGCAGCCTGAGTAACTACCATTTTATGTAAGCCTTCAAGTCTAGTTTTTAAAGAAAATAATGCCAAATTAGAAATGTCAAAATTGCCAGAGTTTTAAAAAATCCCATTTATTAGATTAAGCTGTATGATGAGCATTTTCCACCACGTTAATCTGGCTCTGTGGCTGGAGTAGGCAATTCATTTGAGGGTAATGTCAAAATCCTAAATTTGAGCCCTTTTGTGAATGTGAGACACAGGCCAGATGGCTCTCCTGACACCTTAAACCCCACCCCTGAGCGAGGCCCTGACTAGAATGACTCCATTTGCTCCTATTTCGCTACTTCAGATCAACAGAAGTTGGCGCAGGCTGATCACTCTCAGAGGGCAAGTCAGTGTCTCTGATTGTGGTTTTTCAATCAACAATGGTGGTCCCCACCCGAGATGAGTCCTCTTGAATGAGCCAGCAGGGCTTGTTTTAATGTTGTGTATCTAATGCCCCCCCCACACCACACCCCCACACAACTGGTGAGAATATATGTATCAACCACGTACCTGAAGTAGAGGCCAAAGAGCACATGAGAAAAGCCTTTTTTTTAAAAAAAAAATTGTTTTATCATTTACTATGTTTTTTCAACCTCATTTTTTTAAATCCTCACCCAAGGGTAATTTTCCATTAATTTTTTTTTTTTTTTACAGAGAGTGGAAGAGAGAGGGAAAGACAGAAATATCAATGTGAGAGAAACATCAATTGGTTGCCTCCTACTCGCCCTGGAGCCTGTAACCGAGGTATGTGCCCTTGACCAGAATCAAACCCAGGACCCTTCAGTCGGCAGGCCGATGCTCCATCCACTGAGCCAAACTGGCTATGGCAGAAAAGCCATCTTGAGGTGAACTCCTGCTGGGGTTGCCCAGGACCCTGGCTCCCTCCCCACTACCTCATCCTGCTGATCACAGCCCCAGTATATAAACTTCCACCTTCCAGCAGCCCAGTGTGAGCTCAGCGAGGGGGCGACAAGCAGTACACAGTGAACGCCTATAAGCACTGCCCCACTCTTCCTGGAGGGGAAGAGATGGCAGGTCAGGATGTACCCTTCTTGATCCCATGGTGAATAAATAGATACACTGTGAATTGATTGCAGGTAAATAAAACCCCAAACCAAAACAGAGCCTGGAAAAACAACTTGCAAAATAATAGGAAAAAAACTACCTCATGTAAGGCATGGAGGAAGGACAAAGAGTTCAAAGTGATTTTTGAAAGAGGAAATACAGGTATAAACAAAAACATACTAGAAAGCAAAATAAAAACTACAGTAGACTTAATAAAGCCTTGAGTCTTTTCCAGGAGAAAACAAAATGTATTAAAAATCAGACAAACATTTTGCAAGGGTAATTAAGGAATTCTGTTCCTTAAATGCTTGAAAGAAATTTACCTGCTAAACCGTCTGAGCCAGGCCTCCGACAACATCCAGTTTTTCCTGCTGCTACTGATTTACTGCTGTTTTCTATGCCACTGGCATATTTTAGGGTTTATTTCCCTGTAAAACCATCCATGCCATTCATTAAAATTCTCATTTTTATGGCAGACTTTGTCTTTATGATGATCGCAAACACCCAGCATAATATAGCAATGAAATAACAAATCATATTTCCTACCTTGGTTTTCTGAGGAACGCTGATAGGCCAAATGTTATGAGGTGCGTTTAAAATTAAAAAGGTGTCCTTTACTCAAATCAGTTTGGGAAGTGCTGAATGAAACAAAGTTAAATAGTTTTTATTCTTTAAAAAAAATAATACTGGTCAATATTTACTGCACCAGGGCTCTTGAAGAGGGGCTGTAGTACACGGCGTGTTGCAAACTTATTTGATCATCTCCCGGAGGAATGTGTTTTCAAAAATGCAATTTTGAATCGCTGTAGCAAACCTCGTCTGGTTAAAATGAAAACCCAGACAAGAATGCCCCTGCCACTTTTATTACTTGGACTGTTCTAGAAGTGTTTACCCCATGCAGTCAGAAACTATATTAAATTTGAAAAGGAACACATATTATTCTAACTTATCATTGATATGACTGCTTACTAGGAAAAACTCAGGGATCAAATGAATATCTCTGAAATGAATAGATTTCAGGAAATTGCCAATTTAAAATTATTCTATGGAAGTATTCTTACCCTATGTAGCAAAAATGCCCATATAGGCAACAAATTGAATAAGAACTCCCATTCGCATTATTCTTTCCTGTGTGTATGTGTTACCTAGGAATACATTTATCATAGATTATACAGGACTTTAATAAATGAAAAGCCCCTAAAGGATATAAATTTTTTTTTAATGAGACAAAGTATCATGTTCCTGGAAAGCACTGCAATTCTATAATTCTCACTATTGTATCAACTTAAGACAGTCCCAACCAAATTCCCAATTTATTCTTGGGGGAAACCAATTAACTGCAAAGTTCATGTGGTACAAATAAATGTCAGAATCGTCCAAAATTGTGAAAAATAGCCCAGCGGGTGTGGCTCAGTGGTTGAGCATCGACCATGAACCAGGTCATGGTTGGATTCTCAGGCAGGGCACATGCCCAGGTTGTGGGCTTGATCCCAGTAGGAGGCATAGAGAAGGAAGCTTCTCTTGTCACTGATGTTTCTATCTCTCCCTCTCCCTTCCTCTCTGAAAGCAATAAAAATGTATTTTTACAAAAATTGTGAAAAACCCAAAATAAAGTGTGTGTGTATATATATGTATGTATATTTCAAATGGACGGTGCTCAAGAGATAAATACTAGCTAACAACTGGCTAATCTTTTGGGAAAGAAAAAAAAAATTAAATCCCTAAACCTGTATATCAAAATCATTGCAGAAGAGAAAAGGAGTATTTTTTTTTTTTTTAGTTAAGACCATTAAAATTAGAGAAATATAGGATAAGATTTATAAAATCTTGGGGTGGAGCAATGCTACTAAACATTATCCTAGGGCCAGAAGGCAAAAAGGAAACCATTTATCCATTTTTTATTATTTTTTATTTTTTTTAGTCATTTTAATGCTTTTTTCCCTGTGCATAAGAGAAATAACTGATAGAGTCAAAAGATACAGTATCCTTTACACATCGCAGTTAAAAGTAATGCAAACATCACATGACATTTTCAGTGAAAGTTACATTTCCAATTACAAATCAAAATGTGTATTATTAGGGTCTCTTTATGAGAGAAGCTGAGAAGGAAATCTTAGGTCAAAAGCACTTTCCTGGCATTACTACACTGATCCTTCAGGCCGCACAAAGATTAAGGTCATATACAGTCAATCAGCAAATGTTGACACAATTTCACACAGTAAGTTTTCTGTACAATTAAAGGTATACTTAGAAATACCAGGATAAACATTTCTACTATATTTTAACTGAACTTGCCTAGCCAACATTTTCACTGAGAAGTTGATCAAAGATGCTGTAAGATTCTACAAAATTGTTACATACCTAGCTCCAGAAATACTTATATTCTTTCTCACTGTGATTACACATATTATGCTCAGAAACTCTGTTGTAACATTTCTAGGTGTACAGTTCCAATTGTGCTTACTGTACTGTATACAAATATAGCAAAAAATCAAAGAATGATATAAACCTTACAGCATTTTGCTAGCAAAAATACATGCCAAAGTCACAATAAGCAATATTGTACCACAAATTAGAGAGCTTCAGATAATTTGCTTCTTGTTTTAATATTTCCCATTCTACATTAAATTACTATCATAGGCTAATGTTTAAAATGCAAACAAATTGGACATCTGAAGAACAAAACTTGTTCACCCAACTGTGAAGTTTGATACCTGTTTCCAAAAATCACAATAAATGCAGAATAAAGAGAAGTGTCTGCATGCAACACTTTTGAGAAAAACAGTAAAACAGTATTGATTCCCACCATTCAAAACAGACAAGGAAGGAAATGGAAGGAGAGAGGGAGGGAGGGAGAGGGGAGGGAGCAGCGAGGAAAGGAAGGAAGGAAGGAGGGAGGCAGGTATGGACTCCACCTTAAAATCTATCATTAGATTTATAACTAGACAGATTGAAAAGAATCAAAATGAAAGTAAAGCATGATTTGTGTGTGTTTAAAGATTTAAGAGCCATTATCAAAAATAAGATACATTTTTCCAAGGTACAGAAATGTAATTAGGATGGCTGGGAGCCCAGCAGCCGCTCAATGGCTGCATTGATGTCGCCTCCTGTTGCTATTAGAGCCTGCAAGTTAGCTTCGCGGTTTAAGAAGCCCATGGCGTTGAGCTGTTCCAGTTGTTGCTGAAATCTGACTTCTGGAATTGGCAGCTGAGGAGGGCTTCCTCCAGCCAGAGCCTGCACCATTTGCTGAATGAACTGCTGGCTGGGTCCAGATTCTGATGTTGGGCTCGTGGTTTCACTGGATGCAGAGCTAGGCACGGTGGGCCCAGGGGTGCTGCCAGAACCAGTGGAGCCAGGAGGACCCGCAGGGCCAGTGGGTCCTATGGGCCCAATCGGCCCAATGGGGGTAAACGGCACAATGGGGCCGATGGGACCTATGGGTGTGACTGGGCCTACAGGGCCTATAGCGGTTCCCAGCACCCCCACCCCCACACCTGGAGTGAAGCTGGGAATGAGGCCGGGCGCTTCAGAAGCTAATGTCTGTAGCCCCTGCTGGATCTGCATTAGCGCCTGCATGGCTCTCGGGTTTGTCATGGCTGACAGCGTGTCCGGACTCTGCATCTGCTGCAGGAAAGAAGGGACCTGCGGACGGACCTGCTCCTGTAGCTGAGGGTTTCCCGAGAACACGGGGTTGTTCAGCATCATCTGTGCAGCCAAATCCGGATTCTGGGTCAGCGACTGCATCATGCTTCTCATGTAGGGCGCAGACAGCATATTCTGGATCAGCTGGGGGTTTTCAGTTATCTGTTGCAGCAGGCTCTGCATGCCCGGGGTGCTGAAGACGCTGGCGACATAATTGGCCGCGGCCATAGTGTTCCCGGGATTATTGGAGCTCCCGCTGGACCCGCTGCCGCTGCTCGAGGTGGTGCCGGTGGTTGCAGAACTGTGAGTAGCCGACGGTGGTGCCCACGGGTTGGGCAGCGGATCTCGATTTTCGGTGCGGGAAGGCTGCGAACCTTCGCCGGTGGAGGAACTGCTCCCCACGGAGGCAAACGGATTACCCCCAAACTGCTCTTGTGCAGCATTCAGCATCGGCTCTTGAATGTCAGTGTACATGCGCCGTAGGGCATTGTAGCCCCCTGGGATGCTTTCGAGATTGCTCAGGGCCAGGTCTTGATTTCTCATCATCTCCTGCATCATGGCTGGATTCCTGGCGATTTCGAGGGTCTGCCTCATTATATCTGGGTTGTTGAGCAGGTGACTGATTTCTGGGTTTCTCTGAATCAATTGTTGCATCTGTGGATTGGCCATGATGAGCTGCCTCATCAGATCGGGATTCGAAAGCATGCTCTGAACAAAGGGATTTTCCATGATTTGGAGCATCATCTCAGGGCTGGACAGGAGCTGCTGCTGCATCTGGTTCTGCAGCTCGGTGAAGCTGGTCGAGGTCAAACCCAGGCTGCTAAGGCTCGCAAGTCCTCCCAGGCTCCCCAACCCAAACGGGTTGCTATTTGTGGAAATAGGTGTGGAGTTACTCCTGGGAGTCGACGCGGTGGTGGTAGTAGTAGTCGTTCCCGCGGTCGTGCTGGGCTGTGTGGTCTGGCCCTGAGGTCGGTTCTGGCTTTTGATGACAAGGTGAACGGTCAGTCCATCATGGATGCCGTGCTGGCTCAAGGTATCTTGATCTTTTAGGATTTTTCCGGCGAAGATCAGCACCAGCTGATCCGTTTGGGATTTGAAGCGTTTCGAGATCGCTTCCTTGAACTGCTGCACCGAGCTATTCTCGGGCACCGCGAACTCCTCTTTCTCTTTGGGGGTCTTCACGGTGACTTTGATGATTTTGGGCTCGGCCGGGGGAGAGGCAGAGCCTT
>NW_006297836.1:1221713-1222355 GCF_000327345.1 Myotis davidii
AGTCTACAGGCAGTGAAAGGATGAAAGAAAGCCTGAATCTAGCTGACCCCATGTAAAAGACAAAAGAATACAAAATAAAGAACTCTGACAAAGCAAAAAGGAACAGATTAACATCCCCAATAGGGGAACGGGAGAAGACTGAGCAGAAGCTCATATTGTACAAAAGAAGTGCAAATGGCCAATGGGCATATGAAAGGATGATTAAGCCTAGCAGCAACCAAAAAACCCCAAATGAAAACACTGAGCGCCTACCTCTGCCTTATCACACTGGCAAAAATGAAAAATGATAGACCTTCTAGAGAGCTGAGAAAACGCACTCTCATGCCAATTGAAGTGTAAGTTATGGTAGTCAGAAGGCAATTTGAAAATATATATCAACATTTTAAATAGTTCCACCTTTCTTTGTAAATGCCTCATTTAGAGGCCTCCCCTATGAAAATAACTGCTAAGGATGCAAAAGCATATGTATAAAATGTATATGCACTACAGCATTTAAAAATTATTTTAAAAGGTAAAAATCAGGATCTGTTTAAACAGAAATGATCAACTATGTTATGATATTGCCATACAATAAAATAATATGCACTATGTTTTTAAAAACTGGATGGTTAATTTATATGATCTAAAGTATTTTTAAAGGTA
>NW_006297836.1:1222411-1244903 GCF_000327345.1 Myotis davidii
TTAGCTATATTTATATATTTATGTAGAGTAGAAATTGCATAAGCCTGTATGTTTCAATACCAAAAAATACAACAAACATGTTTTTATTCTGAACTTATTTTTAAACAGTTTATATATGTGAACTATCTTTAAGTGTATGTGTAAAAATAAATCTGGAGTGCTGTACATTAGTATGTTAATAGTGGTTATTACTTAGTGCTGAAATTAGGAAAGACTATCCTTTGTCTATTGATATTTAAATTTTTTATGGCTTTTATAAGTACCCACTGCATTTATAATATTTTTAAAAAATCAGAAGACATTTTGAGGGAGATGATAGATAGATATTGACAGGCACACAATAGTAAAGTCAGACATTAACATATTTACCTAATTTAGTTACAGATACGTAGGGCAAATAAATAAAGATGTACCACTTGAATAATAAGAACAAAGAATATTATGTTGGTGTGTAAATTTCTAACTCTAGTTTATACTATACAGAAAATACTTCTCCCACCAGTGTCCAACCAGCATTTAACACCATTTGAATGTCATTTGGCCACAAATACCTTAATAAATCTTAAGAAAAAAATACGAGTATGTGATATCTATCAATAGGGGAATGGATTAAAATAGCATGATTAATACGATTAATAGAATACAAAAGATACAACAAACGAATTAGATTTAAACATATTAATATGTATAAATCTCAAAACCTAATTAATTATCACAACACTCTATGGCGTTTATAGATGCATTCATATGTATGTGAAGCTATCAGCAATATATTAAAGTGATTCATACTAAACTTGTACCCAGGAGGAAGAGGAAATGGAATAGGTCACAGGATAATGAGTAAAAAGAGATTGAATTAAATCTGTAAAAATGTATTTCATCGTTAAAATAGAAGCAAATATGGCAAAATAGCAATAGTTAATTCTAGATGTCAGGGACATGAGTACTATGATAAATACTCATGTCCCTGCCATCTAGAATGTTGTATTTAGAAGGATTTTTAATTTTCTCAAAAAAAAAATAAAATAAACTAAGAAAATATCACATCATCTTATTTGATCTTAATAGAACAAACCTAGATATTAATAATCAAAGTGTAAACGAAAGCCTCAACCACTTGAAAATTAACACAGAGTTAGACACTTTAGGGACAAAGTGCAAATCAAAATTTTTATTAGAGTGAATTTAGCAACATAACGATAATGCGAACACATATATCAATAATTATGATGGCATTTCCTTATGTATGGTCTGGAGATCTTGTTTAAAAAAAATACACAAATCTAGGCACCACTACAAACCTACCCAAATAGGTGGTGCTCAGGTACTATACAGTGTAGTGACCCCCTCTTCCTGGTCTCCCAAAACCATGTTGTTTTTTTTCTACTGTAAACGCTTTCTACAGAGCGGAAATTAGACTCAATAGCAATCATCCTGGAGCCCCTCCAGAGAAGGGTAGTTTCTGCGGAACTAAAAGACTTGACAAAGAGCATCTCCTCACGAGGGGCCCCAGTTTGTGTTCAATAAGCAATGTTAGAGAGTTAGCGTAATTTGGCCTTCGTTGTTTTCCTCCCCCAAGATTTATTGAGATAATCGCCATATATAACATTGTATAAGTTTAAGGTGTACTACTCATTGATTTGATATACTTATATATTGGAAAATGATTACCACCGCCCTAGCTGGTTTGGCTCAGTGGATGGAGCGTTGGTCTGTGGACTGAAGGGTCCTGGGTTTGATTCTGGTCAAGGGCACATGCCCAGGTTGCAGCCCCAATCACCAGTAGGGGGTGTGCAGGAAGCAGCCGATCAATGGTTCTCTCTCATTATTGATGTTTCTATCTCTCTCTCCCTCTCCCTTCCTCTCTGAAATCTATAAAAAAATATTTTTAAAAAAGAAAAATGGTTGCCACCAATAGTGTGTTAGCTCACACCTCTATCACATCACATAATGACCATTTTTTTTTTTTTGTGGTGAGAACATTGCAATATACTTTCTCAGCAACTTTCAAGTATATAGTACAATATTATCCTATATAATAAAAGCCTAATATGCAAATCGACCAAACAGCAGAACCACCAGAGGAACGACCAGTCACTATGATGGACACTGACCACATGGGACAGATGCTCAATGCAGGAGCTGCCCCCAGCCTGCAGAGGGAGGCGACTGGTGGGGGTGGGGAGGTCGGCGAGTGGGTGGCGTGAGGCCAGCCAATGCAGGTGCCAGTGGGGGCCTTTTGATCGCCCCGCCGGTCGCCTCACAGGTTGGCCCTGATCACCAGCCAGGCCTAGGGACCCTATCCGTGCACGAATTTCATGCATCAGGCCTCTAGTTACCTATAATCACCATGTTGTATGTTAGATTCCCGGAACTTATTCATCTTGTAACTGGAAGGTTGTACCCTTTGACCAACATCTCCTTCTTTCCCATCACCACCCAGCCCCTGGAAACCACCATGACAATCTCTGTTTCTGAGTGCCACCAAAAGCAAATTTCCTTGAGTTTTTATCCTTAATTTTATCAATGATGTGATATTTTACACTTTATTCCAAAATATATCCATTTTACTGTATTAAATTACAACTAAGTAAAATTAACATTTCAGTGGTTGAATGAACATGCTTTTGTAAGTGAGAAGCACATCAATTAGCTTAATCTTTATCTTAAAATTTAAGAAAAGAGCAACAAAAAAAGAGCAACAAGATGAATACATAAAAACTGGGATTTTGCCCTACCCAGTTTGACTCGGTGGATAGAGCATCGCCCTGTGGACTGAAGGGTCCCAGGTTCAATTCCGGTCAAGGGCACATGCCCGGGTTGCAGGATCCATCCCCAGTGGGGGTCGTGCAGGAGACAGCCAATCAATGATTCTCTCTCATCATTGATGTTTCTATCTCTCTCTCCCTCTTTCTTCCTCTCTGAAATCAATAAAAAATATATTTAAAAAACTGGGATTGCATGAGTAGATTTAATAACAGAATAAAGGAATTTTTAAAAATTAAATTTATTGGGGTGGCATTGGTTAATAAAATTATATAGGTCTCAACTATACAATTGTATACATTGCATTGTGTGTTTACCACCCAAAGTCACATAAATCTCTTTCTGTCACCATATATTTGACTGACTTTACCCTTTACTACTCCTCTACCCCTATTTGCCTCTGGGCATCACCATACTGTTGCCTGTTTCTATGAGTATGTTAAGTATGTTTTTTTTTTTTATTGATTTTTTACAGAGAGGAAGGGAGAGAGATAGAGAGCTAGAAACATCGAAGAGAGGTTTATCTTGTGTTCATTTGTTGCTTTCAGTTTTACATCCCACATGTGAGTGAAATCATATGGTTCTTGACTTTCTCTGTCTGACTTATTTCCCTTTGCATGATATTCTCAAGATCCATTCATGTTATCTCAAAAAGAAGCATTTAATCTTTCTTATGGCTGAGTACTATTCCATTGGAGATATTTTGTAAAAATCTTCGCTAATACAAAGAAGATGGATGATTGTACCACTTTTCTAGAAAGATATACATGACCATAATATATTCAAGAAGTGAAAAACCTTACAGATCATGTAAGACATTGTAAGAAAAAGAATAAAAAATTAGCCCTAGGTGGTTTGACTCAGTGGATAGAACGTCGGCCTGTGGACCAAAGGGTACCAGGTTCTATTCTAGTCAAGGGCACATACCTTGGTTGTAAGCTCTCCCTGGCCTGGGCACTGCTCAGGGTGCATGCAGGAGGAAACCAATCGATGTGTGAAACACATCGATATTTCTCTCTGTCTCTCTCTCTCTCTTCCACTCTCGCTCTAAAACTCAATGGAAAAATATCCTTGGGTGAGGGTTTTTTTAAAAAAAAGAATAAAAATCAAATAATTCAATATTTTAAAAATCAGCTTTCTTAGTAAATGTTGTGGCTGATCTTATGCGTTTACTTCCTCCCTTTACCAAATCCATTGAATTGATTTAAATGACGTGATAAAAATAATGAATACTTAACAGTATTGGAAAAGTGGAAGAAGTCTAATCCACGAATCTTCATGTTAAATAGCAAAATAAATTCTAGATGAATAATAAAATCATAAAATTTGCAGAAAAATATTAGAGCAAATATTTCTATAACCTAGGCATGGTGATAACCTTTCTAAAACAACAAAGAAAAACCAAGATTGATGTATTTCATTAAATAAGGATTTAAAAACTTCTGTATGTGAAAAATACAATAAAAATTAAAAGGTTAAAGTCAAACTAAAAAGTTTTTGCAACATTTATAACACATGAGATCTTATCATCCTTGACGTAACATACTTCTTACAAATCAAATTTTTAATATGAGCACACAAAGGGAAAATAGATAAAGGACATTAATTAATATGTTAATGTTACAAAAGGAGGAAAACGGTCAAAAAGAAAAGAGGTTGAGCATCAAGCTATGAACAGGAGGTCACGGTTTGATTCTTAGTCAGGGCACATGCCTAAATTAAGGGCTCAATCCCCAGTGTGGGGCATGCAGGAGGCAGCCGATTAATGTTTCTCTCTCATCATTGATGTTTCTCTTTCTCTCTCCTTCTCCCTTCTTCTCTGAAATCAATAAAAATATATTTAGAAAAAAGGAAAGGAAGGAAAAAAGGGATGGAAGGAAGAAAACGAAGAAAGGGAGGGAGGGACGGAAGAAAGAAGAAAGGAAAAAAGGAAAATATTTTATCTTCTTTAAATAAAAAAAGTACAATTTAAAATAATGAAATATTTTTGTCTACAAAATTAAAGAGACTGTTACAATATCCAGTCTTGAGGTAGTCAATCTAGACTGCTTAGGTACAAGTTCTGCCTGTAACTACTTCCACTTATCAGCTGCATGATGTGGGGCAAGTAACTTAACCTTTCTGTACCTCAGTTTTCTTTTTTTTTTTTTTTAAAGATATATTTTATTGATTTTTTACAGAGAGGAAGGGAGAGAGATAGAGAGTTAGAAACATCGATGAGAGAGAAACATCGATCAGCTGCCTCCTGCACACCCCCAACTGGGGATGTGCCCGCAACCCAGGTACATGCCCTTGACCGGAATCGAACCTGGGACCTTTCAGTCCGCAGGCCGACGCTCTATCCACTGAGCCAAACCGGTTTCGGCTGTACCTCAGTTTTCTTTATCTGTGATGTAAATGGCTGATTGGGGATCAAATAAATTAACTTATTTCAAACATTTAAAACAGTGCCCCATAGTAAGCATTCTCTGAGTGATATTATTGTTATCATTATTAGAAGAAACAAGTTCTTCATACTGTACTGGAAAATAGGTTACTTATTAGGTACAACTTATATGAAGGACAATTTGCTAATAAACACCAAAAGCTTAATAAAACATGAAGACAATTTTACAGAGGAATTTTTAAGGTATTTATCCTAAGGAAGCAATTCTAGGTTGTTGAGTTCTAGAGGTGATTATACTATTTAAATGTGCTGTCTTCCTGGAGTGTATCTACATAACCTAAGGGAAATTCCATGATCATTCCCCATTGCTACTGAGGGGCAAATAATACAGTCAGAGCTAGAGAGACAGCAGAATAGTATAGTGGCAAGACCATAGACTTGGGCCGAAAAGCTCGATTTCAACTCCAGCTTGGTCACTTATGGTTGTATGACCTTAGTGCAGTTTATTTCATTTCCCTGAACCTCAGTTTCTTCATCAGCTAAAATGGGACTAATATGCATACACTTCATGGTTTTAGTTATAGTCAGTAAATATGTGAGAGAGACATTAATTGCTCTGCCACACCCTCTCCTCCAAAAATAAAATAAATTTACCATTGGTAAGTTAAACTATGAAATGAAAACCAGTAAAGTATCTGAGCAGAGATGCAATATATCTGGCAGATATATACTCTGCTATAAAGATGTATATTCTAATCATCATTTTTGTTCTGACTCCATGCTCCCTGTAGTCTTCTAATCATTTTATTTTTCATTTAGTTTGCCTATAAAGAAAGAATGTACAAGTTAGGCTTTCTTGAATGTCCAGAAATTCTAGTGCTAGACACCCACTTGAACCTCTAGTACATAAATTACAAACTAGCAACTCATGAGATGGCTTTGGCCTCCCCAAAACTAAAAGTTGACAAATTTCTCAGGCAAATTGAGATTTCAAGCTTCTCCTTCAAAACTGATGATCTGGCTACATTGGACTCATACCCTTGGAGGGCCACAATTTGACTGGAGTTGAGTAGTGGCTGTCCCTTTCATTTATTTTTTTAAATATATTTTATTGAATTTTTACAGAGAGGAAGGGAGAGGGATAGTTAGAAACATTGATGAGAGAGAGACATAGATCAGCTGCCTCCTGCATACCTCCTACTGGGGATGTGCCCACAACCAAGGTACATGCCCTTGACCAGAATCGAACCTGAGACCCTTCAGCCCACAGGCCAACGCTCTATACACTGAGCCAAAGGGCATGGCTGTTCCTTTTAGACAAGCCATGTGTACTGCTTCTACCAGGTCCACTTCATTCATTTTCTTGATAGTTGGTTCCATAGGCATTGGAATTTCTGACCCTTGATGGAAAAACTCAAGTTTTCCCTCCCCTCACTCTATCTCCCAAAGAATAGAAACACTGAAGTGAGTTGGAAAAGACCAATAATAAACTTGAGTCACTTTATTAGAAGGTGGAGTGTTCACTTTAGGGGGAGTATAACTATGTCTGTATTGAGGCAAACACTCTCTGATGATGATGACAATGATGATGATGATGATGATGATGATGATGATGAAAGCAGCTAATACTTTTTCTTCCATTTATCTTTACATGCCTTGTACTATCAGAGTTATATTACCTTGAGGGCCTTGCAACTGAAAATTGGTCCTTGAGAAGGATATAAGATGGGAGTGAAAGTCTGCCTCACCATGCAATTTATGAATTCCTTTCAAAGGAATTTGGAAGAACCAAATGCCTTCTAGATATATAAAATCAATAAAAAGGAAAATTAAAATGAGAGTTTTGAGAAAAATACTCAGATACAGATAATATGGAGGACTTGACATGGAAAAGAAAAGTGAGAGAACAGGTATTTCATTGGAATGTAGAAATGAGTAGAACAACTGCTACTTTTAATCTCATTCATACAAACAACAGAACTGATGACAAAGTAAAGGTGTCAGGAGAAATTGAACCTATGATTTTAGAGGCTGTCAAAGCTTAAAGATAGTAGCATGTTGACCATGGGGATGTTGTAGGCATTAAAATGCTGAGTCTAGACTGACACAATTATATAAATATTCAAAAACTTACATAAAACAGAGTTACATTTCTAAAGTAACTCTATAAGCCTATTTAATTTGCAGCATGGTAAAGAGTTGAAGTTAATGTGGTGAAGGCCTAAGGGGTGTAGGAGCAGGTTGGAGGGGGTCAATGGGGTGGAGGGTAAAGGGGATATCTGTAATATTTTCAACAATAAAGATAAAAAATTGTTAAAAGGAGTCGAAGTTAGGCCCTGGCTGGTGTGGCTCAGTTGGTTGAGGTTGGTCCCATGCTCTGAGAGGTCACCTTTTGATTCCAGGCCAGGGCACAAGCCCAGGTTACAGGCTTGATCCCCAGTAGCGGGCATGCAGGAGACAGCCTATTGATGTTTCTCTCTCTCCCTTTCCTTTCTTCTCTCTCTCATTCAAATCAATTTTTTTAGGAGTTGAAGTTAGCTACATTATAGTCAAACTAGAAGCTCGATGCACAAAATTCATGCAAAGGGCTCAGCCCTCGTAGCCCCAGCTTCATCCGGAAGGTTGTCGGGAAGGTCGTCCGGAAGGTCATTTGGCTGTCTGGTCTAATTAGCATATTATGCTTTTATTATTATAGATGGGAATGTGTCACCATTGAAAAGATTGTATGTAAAAACTGCTTCCAACATGCAAATCAGAAACCAAGAGAAATACACCTGGCAGCAGTGGGAGGAAATACTTCCTCCACATGCATTTGCAACTGAATTCCCAAGACTATAGTATTAGTACTCAGAAATCTCCAATGGCAACAGAGAAATAAAGGGAGTTGAATTGTAGTTGAATTGCAAAACAAATCTCTTTCCAAGGCAACTGCTTCATTGGCAAATCTGTATATTAGATAAATAGGACAGCTGGTATTTACTTTTAATAGCCTGAAGTCCTCAGATCGGCATTTACTGATGGCATCTATTGTGAATTGTGACGTTGTAGTTTAAAGCCATCGGACATTGAAAGTGCCCAAGCATAAAACAAATAATGCAATGTTTATTTGAAAAGTCTCTTGATCTATAGAAGATGTAGGATAAAACAAAGATACCAGAGTTAGGAAAAGTCAAACTCTTATAAAGGTAATGTCTTTTGTCAATGGCAAATATCAGTTGCAGCAGAAGATACAGAAGTTGTAGCAGTATTATATTAGGAAAGTCCTCAAATTTGAGCTTGTCTGCACAAAGTCTCTTCAAACAGTAGGAGGATAAAGACAGTTTGAAAGGAGTCAATTTCTAGCTACTTGATTTCCATATATCTTCTTTCCTAAATTGATCTTCCAGAAAATAGCCCTGAGGTCAAGGCATCCCCTTCTGCAATTGATCTTTTTCCACTTTACAAAATAAAGTCATACTTCTGTCACACATTCAAGATTTTACTATGTTGCATTGCCTCTGGGTGTAAAAACCTTGAGTCAACAAAGGGACAATTTCAAATATATATTGGTATCCACATTGAGAAACTGAATGACTCTAATGACTAGGTAATAAATCATTTTGCAAGTTCGTAATTTCCAATTCTTTGCCTTGCACAAAATTGAAGGAGGACCTAATGGAATTGTCAGATGATAGGTCATTAAGATAATTTATGAAGATAGATCATTATGTGATTTTTGGCATATTATTTGGAAGGGACTAAAAGATGGAAGAAAATTACTATAACAAAGTCCTTCTATTTCCATCTATTCATTTATTATATATTTTGGTGCTCATATTTATAAAAGCAAATAAAAGTAAAAGACTTGTGAGCAATAAGTAATATTGATGCTTAGATGAATAAACTAATAGGGGGGAAAGCCCTCAAAATATTTCCAATGAAAATTTACCTTTTTATATTTAATATTTATCAAAGTTGGTGATGCATGTATATTATTTTGATCAATTCTGTAGTAACAATAATTATAATAATAACAATACAGAACAATTTTTTAACTCTTAAAATTAATTTATATAATTTTTGTGGTGAGGAAGTATGATGAGGTAATCAATGAAAGGCTTCGTAACATAAAAAAAATAAAATTAGGATAAAACTTTTGTGGTTATAACAAATGAAAATATACATCAAAGAGAAAAAGAAAATGTAAATTATACAATTGTTAGAGTCTGTTCATGTATTTTAAAAACAAATGGTGGTGGATCTCAAATTGCTACAGTATTTTGATTCTGTCGGGTATTTTTTAAAGAGTTACAGTTTATTTCAAAATGTTAATATTCATACTACTTCAGAAGTTATATTTTTGCCATTATTGAAATATATGATGGCAAACTTTAGATGTTAGCTTAAATATGTGTAAGGTGTTTGCAGTGCTTCAAAATTCTGTTATGGGGTACATAAGCAAAAATGTTTGAAGATTTCTGATTTGAGAGCTGCCTTATATCTTTGGTCATCGGCTTTGCAAGCCCAGAGATTCACCCATGTCAGCATCCAGAATGGTTTAGGCCCTTAGAAA
Organism: Myotis davidii; assembly: GCF_000327345.1. Lineage (NCBI taxonomy): Eukaryota > Metazoa > Chordata > Mammalia > Chiroptera > Vespertilionidae > Myotis > Myotis davidii. Next base: position 1,232,116 of record NW_006297836.1, read on the forward strand.
ATAACTCACAAAAATGAAGAAGCAGATGATATTGACATAGACACAGAACACCAATTTATTAATTTCCAGTGAGAAACAGCATTTTCACACATATTGGAAGTACTCAAATCTATGCATTCAGCACATTTTCCCTCTGCAAGGCTAAATGAAAATCCAAATAAAAATCAGAACAAGAAAATGAGGGATTGCTGATTATTCTTTGAGTGCAAATTGTAAGCCTAGCATATTAATCAAAGCAGACACAGGCAAAATCATCTAAAAGGATATGTGATGGGATGTTATAAGATGGTTGCTAGGTAAACTGCAATTTATAAGATCATAAACCAAATATTTATTGGCATAAACCCACACTAGTGCTGTACATCCATCCTCCAACAGAGATAGTCTTGCTCATCGGATTAGAAATACTGGAAATTTAATGCCTTAGTCAACTTTTATCCATTGAGTGCTATCAATGTACTTCAGTGATCCTCCTTGCCCTACGCTTTTGTGGCTGACCAACCTCCCCAGTCCCTTCACATTCAAGTATTCTTTTTAAAGATGCTAAAACAGTCAATCAGGTCTAGAGCTGCTGGAAGGGTACATGAGTGGGAATCTTACGTTGTTTGTGAGTGGGGTCCTTGGGGTGCCACTGAAATAAGAATTTTCAGAAGCCCCGACGGGAGGATGAGAGGTGGTAGGTTTTACTGGCGTGGAGTTACATTTCCTGGGTTCCAAAGTCCCCTGCCCCTTAATCCAGTCCTGGAAAAGGTGCAGCTGGGGTTTCAGCAGAGTCAGAAACAAGGCCACTGTCCAGAGCTTCCGGTCCATGTTGCAGCCGGGTGTGGTTCAGTATTCAGGCCAAATTAAAGTCCATTAGTCCATGGGTGGTGTCCAACATGGCCATGCGCGCGTGGACACAGGGGAGAACATCCCCTGCCACAGGAGTCCCAAGACGAGAGAGAGAGAGAGAGAGAGAGAGAGACTTCCTTTGTTTGAAAGTTTGCAGTGGCCACGCCCATCCTGGCTATTGACTAGCTTTCTGGTGTGATGGATGGGGAAGCACCTTCCTGCCTCATTCAGACCTTAGTAAGCATGCGTCTACCTGGTCTCCCCTTTCCTCCTTTTTTGATACATAAAAACCAGGTTATTACAATGGCACCATTAGTATACTTATGCTTTAGGGGCCTGAGAGTCATTCTGTCCCTTCAGATGATTTTGCATCTCTTTTCTTTGATTAATGATGTGCAGGTTTAACAATTTGATTATCAAATGGCAATCATTCACTTTTTTTGTGTTTTTTTAGGTAGGATGCAGTGGAGAGGAAATTCATTGTAGTCTCTAGTACTGACAATGCTGCTCTGAAAAAGCACCATCAATGAAATAGGTAAGTACAGTATTTTCCAGCTAAAAATAATAAAATAGTAGGATGTTATTGTAGGAGTTCATAGAATTGTGTTGTCAGATGGAATATATAGTCACATATATAGACTCACCCCAGGTAGGTGAGAATTTAGTGTATGGTATAACAATCACTCAAATATATACAGAAGTAATCAAAGCGAAAAACTGTAACACAGAAGTTGGAAAGAAAATGGAAAAAGGTATAAATCTGGCTGGATGCAGGAAAACTAAGAAGGACCAAAATGAAAGATTGGAAATGCAAGCTTCGATGAGGAAATGCAGGCCTGGACATTAGCCAAAGAAACAACTATATTGGAAAATGATGACGTAGGCAGAAAGGGATGGGGAATGAATACTAAAAGGAATGAAATGGAAGATGAGACAAAGAATACTTGAATGGTAGTTCCACTGTAAATGGCTTTATAAATGAGACTCAAATTCTCTTCAGAAAAGAAACAGTACAAAGCTTGAAGCATGATATGAACAGAACAAAGACTAGATTGTGAGAGACATTTAGGATTCTAAGAGAAGAGGAAATGGGTTTTGCTCTGATACAAAAAAAAAAAACAACAACACACCAAAACACACACAAAAAAACCCCAAAATAAACAACAACAACAACAACAGGTTTAATACAAACAGGTTACAGAATTTTCTACCAAGTTCTGAGTTGAGGAGACTTTATGTAAAGAGAACAACTCCATTTTTGTTTGTTGTTGGATTTTTAAAAGGTGTATTTTTTTATTGATTTTGCTGAACAGATAAAAAATAAGAATGGAAAACAGACCTGAGTGATTTTTCTATGTGTATAGAAGATGAAATTCATTTTCTGAATAATATGCCTCATAAAATGAAGCAGATGTGGGAGGAGCAAAGCTACTTCAGGTATTAAGTTACTCAACTGAACACAGGGAAAATAAATTTTTTAGAGGAAACGTCAGTTATTTCCCAGAGTAAGGTGATGAGGCCAAGAAATGAGAGAATGCCCTTGGTGACATGGACAAGCATGATATTGGTAGTAGATCAGGAGAGTACTTTAGAAAAAAAAATCTCCTAGCCCTAGCTGGTTTGGCTCAACAGATAGAGCGGATAGAGCGTTGGCCTGCAGACTGAAGGGTCCAGGATTTAATTCCGGTCAAGGGCAAATGCCTGGGTTGCGGGCTCAATCCCCACTGGGGGGTGTGCAGGAGGCAGCCAATCAATGATTCACTGTCATCATTGATGTTTCTATTTCTATCTCCCTTCCTCTCTGAAATTATATATATATAATTATGGGGCTCCTTAACATGATATATATATCATTAAAAAAATTTTCCTAGGGTCCAAAATTTGTGGGTATGGATACATTGTGTGGATAATTCCATTTACAACTTTCTCTAGAAATTAGTTTAAGAAACAATTGTGCAGACAACATTGCTTCAAAACCTAAGGATTTTCCTGTAGCTCTGCTTCCAGGAATTTGGAAACATTGTGCATGACTTCACTTATGACTCTCTGTCAATGCAGGAACTTGAAGATTTGTCTGGTGAGAGAAATGGTTTTCATGGAAGTAGAGTTATGTGGATAATTATGACTAAATATGAAGCTTTGATGATCATAGCTAAGGGATGACAATTTAACTTATTGCAGTCTCACAAATAGGTGCTCATTATTCCCTTTGGATAAATGGGGAACATGAGTTGCAGAGATGTTAAGTCACTTGCCCAAGTTCACACATCTAGTAAGCAGCAGAGCTTGGATTCAAACCTAGTCAGTCTTGCTCCGAATGGGGCCCAGACTATTCCAAGGGCCTGTGTTTCAATGAAACAAGTGGGGCTAGATTTGTTTGTGGATACTGATTAGAAGCACCACTATGTAGTAGTCAAATAACAGGAGCATTGCCCTAGCTGGTTCGGCTCAATGGATAGAGCGTCAGCCTGCGGACTGAAAGGTCCCAAGTTTGATTCCGGTCGAGGGCACCTGCCCGGGTTGTGGGCTCAATTCCCAGGAAGGCATGTGCAGGAGGCAGCCGATTGATGATTCTCTCTCATCATTGATGTTTCTATCTCTCTCTCCCTCTCCCTTCATCTATGAAATCAATAAAGATCCATTTTTAAAAGTATTTTAAAAAATAAAGTAACTTATTAAAAACAAACAGGAGCATTGACCTAAATAAGATGTAAATTCATACCCAGCCATATAGTTAATTGAAAAGGATAATTTTAAGCTAAGCTTATTAAAGTGTCAAATATATACAAAATATGTACAAATCATGTGTGTAAACCTCAATGAGCTGTGTAATTAGCATCCAGATTTAGAAACTGGATACGACCAATCCCCTCAATAGTCACCTTCATGTTCCTTTCAGTATAGGCATGAACATTTAAAATAATGTACATCAAAGAGGTCAGTAACATATTTATATTGCAAGTAGCAACTTATTTGTGACCAAAAAAATTCTGTTTTTAACTCTAATGTTGAATGGGTTTTACTTAATTTGGAAATATGTTTTGGTTTATAATTTTAGAAGGACTATACACATTAAGAGTTTGCATATAGTTTCATGCTTGTACATATACAAATACCATCATAATAAAATAATTTAAATCAAGTGTAGAACTCCAACATTTTTACATTTAAAGAGGGGTCCATATATTATTTAAGACTGAGAGACTATCCTAAGTCTTATAAAAGGGTTTGAAAAACATGCAGACATAACCCACATAAGTCTTTGGGTTTGCAATGGTAACTGGGTTAACAAAAAAGAGAGAGTGAACAAGGTTCTTCAAACACTTCTGTCTAATGGACAAATTGAATGATCTGTAAATGTCTGAGGGTCCATAAACTTTGCCAGAAATCTTTTTTGTTCTTTCCAAAAATATTTATTGAGTTCACTACTGTATCGTAGGCAGTGGCTGTCCATGGGAATACAGTGGTGAATGAAACACATATCCTGCCTTTATGGAATACACATGAAATAAATATAGAATTTACAAATTACAATTAGGATATTAAGGAAAAGAACAGGCTATGAAAATGAGTCACAAGGCCTACCTGTTTTGCAATAAGTGGTCACAACATTCTTCTCTAAAATATGATATTTAAGGTGAGATATGAGTGATGAGTAGGAGATAGACAGATAAAAAAAACAGGAGGGAGAGCATTCCAGAAGAAAGTACAGTACATGAAAAGATTCCACAGTAGATAAACTGGTATATCTCAAAATGGCAAGGAGCCCCAAGAAGGGAGTGGTGTGTAAAGTGGATATAGTGATTGTGGAGGGTGGTGACATATAAAGTCAGAGAGATGCATGGGAATGACATTATGCAGGACTCTAAAGGCCAGAGTAAAAAGTTTGGAATTTTTTAAAAGGACAAATAGAAGCTATTAAATATAGGGATGATATGATCGAATTTGCATTTTGAGAAGATCACTTTGGTTGCTGTTGGGAAACTAGGTTGAAGTGAAACCAAAGAAGAAACAGTTGAACATAGAAGCATCGAACAGACTGTCCAATGTATAAGGGAAGGCGGGGGAGGGGGGGGAAGGGGTAAGAGATCAACCAAAGGACTTGTATGCATGCATATTAGCATAACCAATGGACACAGACATGGGGGGAGTCTCTTTCTTCCACATGGACAAAAAACAAGGGTGGAAAAGTAATTTTAAAAGTAAACATATGCATTCATATAAGTATAACCATTGGACACAGATAGTAGGGAGGGAGGAGGGCATGTGCTGGGGGGTGGGAGCGGCTGGGGAGAGGGCAATGGGGGGGAAAGGAGACTCATGTAATACTTTAAACAATAAAGAATTTAAATTTAAAAAGAAGAAGAAACAGTTGAAAAGCTTTCATATTAATCCAGATCAGAAATAACTGGGTCTTAGGCTAGGATAGTAGAGGTGGAGCCAAAAATTAATGGGCAAATTTGAGATGTATGCTGGGAGTATAACTGACAAGATTTTCTAAACATGGTGAAACAATCAGGCCAATTTTGGATTACTTTTCAAAACAACTGCTTGGGTCTTAAAATTGAGAAAAATATGCATTCTGTAGTTTGGGGATGAAATGTTCTATAAATGTCTATTAAGTCAATCTGATCTAATGTGACCTTTAAGGTAACTTTTTCTTATTAATTTTCTTTCTGGTTGATCTATCTATTGAGGTAAGTGGGATATTGAAGTCCCCAACTATTACCGTATTACTGCTATTTTTTTCATTTATGTCCATTAATATTTGCTTCATATACTTAGGCACTCCTCTGTTGGGTACATAGATATTTACCATTCTTATATCCTTTTTATTATTTATTGTAGCAAGAGATATAGAAGGGCATATCATTATAGTAGTAAAAATACTCTTCTTTGTCTCTTGCTACAGCTTGGTTTTTTGTTTGTTTTAAATTCTCACTGGAGGATATTTTTTCCATTGATTTTTAGACGGAGTGGAAGGGAGGGAGGTGGCAGAGGAAGAGCGAGCACAAAGGATCATCGTGAGAGAAAGACATTAATTGGTTGCTTCCCACCCACGCCCGGGGCCAGGGAGTAACCGAGGTCCTGCCCTTAACTGGGAATTGAACCCAAGACCCTTTAGTCCGTGGGCTGATGCTCCAACCACTGAGCCAAACTGGCCAAGGCACTATAGCTTGTTTTAGTCTATTTTGTCTCATATGAATATTGCTCTCCCAACTTTTTTCCTTTTCCATATGCATGGAGTATCTTTTTCAGTCACTTCACTTTCTGTCTGATCTCAAGTGAGACTCTTGTAGGCAGCATATGGATAGGTCTTATTCTTTTATCCATCCAATCACCTGTTTTTTCAGTGGAACATTTAGTCCATTTACGTTTAAATCCAATATTGATAGATATGTGCTTTTTGCCATTTTGTTAATTGTCATTCTTGTTCTCTTTTGAATTTGCTGGTTTTCTTTAGTGTTTTATTTTTCTCTTCATTTTTTGGTGTAATTTTGTGAGGTTTTGGTTTGTGGTTACCATGAGGTTCATATATAACCACTTCTGTCCATAGCAGTCTATTTTAAGCTAGTAGGCACTTACATTCAAATGCATTCTAAGGGCACTCTATTTTTACTTACCTCTCCATTCTTTATGTTTTTTTTTAATGTCATTTTTGTATTCTTGGTTTTGAGTATCCCTGGCTATTTACTGTCTTTGTAGTTGATTTTGCTACTTTTGTTTTTTAACTTTCACACTAGCTTTTTAAGTGGTGGATTCACTTTACCAGTGAGATTTTTTCCTTCCCTATATTTTCTTTTTTGGTTATGGCCTTTTCTTTCTTTTTTTTTCTTCTTTTTTTTCTTTTTTTATTGTGAATATCTTTTCTTTTTTTTATTTTTAATTTATTTTTTTATTACAAAGGGTGTTACATATGTGTCCGTTTTCTTTTCTGGATAAAAAAGTTCCTTTAATGTTTCTTGTAAAACTGGTTAGTCGTGGTGAGCTTTTTTAGTTTTTTACTTTTCTGGGAAACTCTTTATCTCTCCTTCAGTTCCTTAACTTTCTCTATGTGGTTTCTCTCTCGTTTCTTGGGCAGAAGTTGGTCAATTGGCCCTCAGTTCTCTCTCAGGAGGTGTTGCTCTCGATATAGGTGTGCATTTGATGTGTGCTTGGGAGAGGACAAGCTCAGTGTCCTCCTACACAGCCATCTTGGACACACCTCTCTCAAGGGGAATTCAAGTTAACAATTGATGAATCTAAATAAACAGTATATAAATGTTCATTTTATTATTCGTTTGATATTCTTGTGGGCTAGAAATTGTAAACTAAAAAGTTTGTGGACATTGATAGGAGTTACTGACGATTGGATATGGGGTCAAGGGAATATGAAAAAAATCAAGGATAATTCCTAAGAAACTGGCTGTACAATGGTGTGATTCAGGAAGATGAGGAGGATAGTGTCAGGTATTAAACGGAAATGCAGACTCTGAGAATAAAGAGCTCTGTGTGATCATTCTGAATGTTAAATTCTTAGACATTCAAGTCATGCTGAATACACAAATCTAGAGCTCAAGGAGGATAGATATTTAGACATATATATTCAGGCACCATCAGCATGTAGATGATATTTTAAAACCATAGAACTTGTCTGGCCAGTGTTGCTAGGTGGTTGAACATTGTCCCATGCACCAAGAGGTCACTGGTTTGATTCTTGGTCAGGGCACATGCTTGGGTTGTGGGCTCAATCCCTAGTAGGGGGTGTGCAGGGGGCAGCCTATTGATGATTCTCTATCATCATTGATGTTTCCAGCTCTCTCTCCTTCTCCCTGAAATAAATAAAAATATGTTAAAAATAAAATAAATTTGAGAAGTCTCTTGAGAAAACTTGAGTTTCTGGCTTCCCTCAAAATTTCTGAACATATGTGTTAAACATTTATTATGTGCTAGCTATGTCTGTAAGCCCTTTAGCACAAATTAATTCAAGCTTCATGTAAGCTCCATGTGGAAGATACAGTTATTATTATTTTAGAATTGAGGAAATTGAAACAGAGAGGCTGGGTGAATTAACTTAGGTCACATAGGTATTAAGTGGCTGAGCCAGTATTCAAACCCAGAGAATCTGGTTTCAGAGCCTACATTCTTAGCCATGCTATGTTGTTGCTCTTTGGTTAATACTGGGCTCACATCTCTGCATGGCAACATTTGGCTGTAGATAGGTAGTATCTGCCTCTTTAGATTCAACATGTGTACTTGTGTTTGCCTTGGTGTTCTTCAGCATTTCCTTTTGTAGTGTACCTGTTCCTCTTCACTCATTTACATCACCTGCTTGGCCACTGAAGGCATTTGAGTGTTTGATTCCTGGTGTACAAGGAAAGGGAAGAGGAATTCTACTTGTTCATATCAAGAAATTCTTACAAGAGGGTTTTTCATTGCTATGTAGAGTCCTTCAACATGACAGACAGCCTCTGGATTCAAAGGCTATACCATCTGGTTGCAGGGAGGGAGTCAGTTACCCACAGGGCCTAGCCTATTGCAGTAGCTTCAAAGAACAGATGTCTAAACAAGTGGAGTTGCTGTGAGAATTCAAGAATTAGATTTGTGGATGGATTAAATAAAGTTTAAGGTTTCTATTGCTCTGAAATTCTGATTCAGTAATCCAAAACAACATAAAGCCATCAATATGTCATACTATTTCAAATTGACTATAATGAAGCAATTGGGATTTTAAAGATGGAACAGGTCTTTGAGACTACCCACCCTCCCCACCTTCATAATTTACAGACTAGCAAATTGGATACTCAGAGAAGATCCTTTATGTTTCATTGTTTCCTCTCAGAATTCTAGGGAGAAATGACCAATCTTCCCTCTTTGCTTCACCAGGGCAAACTTCAAAGTATCCATATCAGTTTTCCATCTCTACTGTAAGAAATGACTACAATCATAGTGTCTTTAAAAACACTACCTGATAAACTTTAGTAGTTAAATTCCAGGACTCTTTCTTGGGCTAAATATTGTAATCAGTCAAACTCACAGACCCTTGAGCCTGAAACTTTAGGTTAAAATTATTTCTGCACTACTTCCTCCTTGGCAACCTAGGGCAAATTATTTACCTTTCTGTGATTCAGTTTCTCCAACTATTAATAAAAATAATCATAGGTCCTGTTTCAGAGGTGAAGATTAAATATCACATATTAATTTTTAGTAATTGACATTATTAGCCTTAGCACCTAGTAAATACTTAATAAATAGTAGCCATGCCCTAGATGGTTTGGCTCAATGGATAGAGCGTTGGCCTGCGAACTGAAGGGTTCCAGGTTCAATTCCGGTCAAGGGCACATACTTGGGTTTCGGGCTTGATCCCCAGTAGGGGGCGTGCAAGAGGCAACCAATCAATGATTTTCTCTCATCATTGATGTTTCTGTCTCTCGCTCCCTTCCTCTCTGAAATCAATAAAAAAAGTAGCCATATTTTCATTATTGCTACATGTATATTTCTATAATGGTATCCATAACACATTACTGACCTTGTTTTTCTATTTATCCTTCTCTTAGACTGTAAATTTTTTGAAGCCTGATGTCACCTAATTTATAATTTTGTTCACAGGACCTTGCAAAGTATCCAGCATAAGCACATGATAGGTGCTTTATGAGCATTAGTTAAATAAGTAAATGAATTAATAAATTACTATTCCAGTCTCTGACACTACATAGCTTTGTTGTTTATGAATTACAGGTCCAACAGGCATGTACTTTCCTGGCTTGACAAAAGAGGTTATGAGGCTTGCTGAAAAGTCAGACAATAAAGATAGTTAGCACTTGTCTTCTCTGTTTTGTGACTATTTATGTTTTCACGTGCATATTTTATGTCTCTAATTAGAATTTAATGATCAAAATATAGAGGAAAAGCAATTAGCATTATGGGTTACCAGGAAGGTCAGAGATGAAGTCATTATTAGTCAATAATGATTCAAAATAATCTCCTGAGGGGTGACAAGATGATTTTAACAATTCCATAACTAAGTTTGGATATGAGAATCTGCAAAAAGCTAAGAGATCTGTAAATTAAAGAAGAATTGTTACTTTGAGTCATTTGTTGACTCACCAGCAGGGCCAGTTTATGCAAATTTAATTAGTACAGAAGCACATACAGGCTTTCAGTAAAGCCATTCCACCTGGATGCTAGTCATTATATCACTTAATACATATGTAACCAGAGACACCTGTCTATAGACATATAGGTCTATGAATATAGGTCTATAGGACATAAACCACAGATTTATTAAAGAAAAGATTCGCTGTTTTAGGAATTGACTCTAACATGTATATTAAAACTATGTTTGTGTGTGAAGAAAAGCAGGATCTTGTACCAGATCTGAGAAAAAAGAAAGTGATTAATGTTGTATTATAATGACAGCAGGAGCTTAGAATGAGATATAATCATTTTTCTTACAATTAATTTCCTGGGAATCACATGAGCATTTGAGAGCTAAAACCAGTAACATTCTGTCTGAGCCCCTGTGCATATCCCTGGGAGATGTTATGCCACATCTGTGGCTACCGAGCATTCTGGAAGGCCACTTTCTCTGCTGTGGAAGAGGATTGGTGACATGCTGGCATGTTATCTGAAAGAAGTACAGAATTCAAGTGTAGGCTTTCTCCATCCACTTGTATATCCAGCTCTTCCATTTGTGAATATTCCCCTTCTTCCTACATCCTTCAATGACTCCTACATCCTAAGACCTCAGTCTTTTGAGGAATATGCTAGGGTGATTATAGCTCTCAGAAAATTGGTTTCTATTCAGTCCTCTGTTTGTTCATGCCTGATTAATTCAACATTTTAGGGAAGCTCAAGTGGCCATCCCTTGTTATTTTGGTTTGTCTGACAAGGCCACTAGCAGGACTAGATAGATATTAACAGCCATTTGCCTCTGTGACAATAAGATTTAGGGTTTAGGTTGCATTTTTCCTGATGCTAGAGACTCAAGCACTTCAGCAACATTATCAGTGACAATGCCTCCCCTGCCACTAACAGTATCACCAACAGTAACAAAGATGTCTACCTAGTCCATCTTTCCCAGGTCCCCCCAAGGCCCTGGTATCCGGGAGAGAAATGTGCTCAAAACTGCAGTAAACATAACATGGCCTACTACTATTTGTTGTCACCTGCCCTTTATGTTACAGGACTGAACTGGGTTTGGCCTCTGCTTCCTTTTAACATATTTGAATGAAATTGTTGAAAGATCCATATCTCATTCTAATATCTCTCACTCTTTCTGATCTACACTTTTAAAGTCATGCTCATCACATTTCCCTTAGATTAAATGTCTCAAATAAGTAAACTCTAGGAATCCGCTGGTCTGGGTTGCCAAACTACAATTTTAATTTAAGTTTTATGTCTCAGAGAAGTTTCTCATGACCACTCTAGCTAAACTAGAATCTGTCCTATCATTTTGTTCGTTTATAGTACTTTATAATTTTTGTTAGTAATTAACAATATGTGTCTTTTTTGTTTGTATTTCCCCCCCCACCCACCCCCTTGTGCCCCCCACACACACACACACTGGATGGAAGTTCCACCTTTGTGGACCTTTTCTGTTGCATTCTCCACTAGGTGACCAGTGCCTAGAAGAGGGCCTAACACATAGTAGGTCAATAAATACCTGTTGAGTGCAGGAATAAATTAGCTTACAGATGGACCCCATCCCCAGCTCACTGATAATTGGTACTGATAATGTATTTTTCCTCTTTTCCACCCTCATATCCCACTAACCTTGATGCTAGTTTTGGAGTCCCTGCAAGTGTTTTCTCTGGTCTTGTAGGTTTTTGTGATTTTTCAGTGTTCTTTCTAAATCTTATTTTTTTTACTCTGTTCTCTCTTTTTTATCTCTCAGTTCACCTTGAGGAGTAAATTGCAAAAGGTAGAGAAAAAGAAAGACATAGGAAGAAGGGCTGATAGAACGAGAAAGGTCCCCTGTGAGGAGGCAGGGTATTGTTCAGAAAAGAGCATGGAGTTTAGAGTTAGAATCCTGGTCCCAAGAATCCTACCTTGGTCAGATCATTTAGCACCTTTGTGGCTATGGGCAAGTGGTATAAAACCTCTAATCCTCATCTACAAATTGGGGTCAATAATAGTATCTACCTTATGGGGCTGCTGTGAGGATTAAATGACCCAATCTATCTAAAAACAATGTTAATTCTTTCTCTGCTTATGTATAGCTTATCTCCTGATTTTCCTTTCTTACCTAGCTTTCCATGAGGAAAAACAGAATGTTTTCACAAGTGAGATGCATAATACTTTGCTGCCCCAACACTGGCCCCTCCCCACACCCATACCTGAATTCTGGTCAAAGCAAAACCAAAAACAAATGAAAATCACACATAAAAACTAGACTGTCAGGTCTGGAAAGAATTGCGAAAGATCTTCTCTCAGAACAACGTCCTACCTGCTAGTTAAACATTACATACAAAGGTCGCCTTAGCAAACACTACTGCTCTTTCACAACTTTTACAGCCTGCCTCTCGGAAGAGAGATTCACAGAACTGATTGCTGAAGAATATGAATTCTTTCAAAATGAATCATCTTTATGAAATTATCCTGAAATATTAACAATAACTACCACGCATTGAGCACACAGTATGTGCAAATCACTTGGATAAATAGTTTATATACTGCCTTATGTAATCCTCACAACAACATTTTGAAGTAATGCCTTCGTTATCCTTGTTTTATAGTTTGGGAAACAAAAGCTGGGATGAGTTAAGTTACTTGCCCAGAATTCCTACAGCTAGGAATTAGGGGAGTTGGGATTTGAACAGAGGAAATTTGGCACTAGAGCCTAACCATAACAATTCTCAGCCAATGTGCCCGGTTCTTTCCTAAAGCCCTTCAAGTGAGCCCTATTTTGATAACATTAGAATTAATCTAATCTCTCTGCCCATGTGTTTTCATATTCGTTATAGTGAAGTGTACCT
>NW_006297836.1:1244971-1247512 GCF_000327345.1 Myotis davidii
AATATCTACCAACTAGTCTGTGCTTCTGCCTTTTCTCGGGTATTTTTTTAAAATCATCACCTGAGGATATTTCCCATTGACTTTTAGAGAGAGTGGAAGGGAGAGAGAGTGAAACATCAATGTGAGAGAGACACATCAATTGGTTGCCTTCACACATGCCCTGACCAGAGCCCAGGATCGAGCCTGTAACCAAGGTACATGACCTTGACTGGAATCGAACCTGAGGCCCTTCAGTCCGAAGGCTGATGCTCTTTCCACTGAGCCAAACCAGCTAGGGCTCTCAGGTGTTTAATCTGTCTAGAAAACCCATTTTCTACGCTACTCCAGTGGTTCTCAAACTTTAATGTGTATCAGAATCTCCTGGGTGCATTGGTAAAACACAGATTGCACTTATTTGGTTCTGTCCTAATTCTGGCCTCTACCCTCACAGGTCTTCCTTCTTACAACCTATATACTTAAAAAAAAAAAAAAACACCTCCGGAAACAACATAACAAACAGACAATGGAAGTCTCTAAAATTTGGAAAGAAGGTAGATTGTCCAAAGACTTCAGGACTTGAGAGTAACAATTTGCCTGGGATTTCCTATTGCCTACCACACATACTCGACAGGGCTTTGCAGAAGCCTCCAATCTGGAACCACCAACAGGCATAGATGAGAAAACAACAACAACAGAAAACTCCAAGAAGATTCTATTTCCCTTAGCCAAATCCTTGAGAAAAGGGTGCCCTAAAAAACCCAGACAATCTTTTTGACAATACCCACCCTACTTCATTCAAACACCAGTGGCAACTGCCCCACAGAAACACTTCTGTTCACATCCCAACTCCCCGAGTTCCTAGCTGTAGGAATTCCAGGCAAGTAACTTAATTCGTGGATTCGGCAGGATGGAGTGGGGAGCTGCTCTTCCTCCCTTCCCCATGGAACCAGATGACATTACTCTCTCTCGCCAAGGAGTTTTGCAGGCACACTTAAGAATCTGATCTTATATTCCCTTCCAGAACCAGTCAGCACTCTGATTACACAGCCAGGTGGTTTGGGCAAGTTTATCTTCTATCCTTTCACTAGCAGAATCAGGTAGTGCTTCAACGACCATTCAAGGGTAGGGTCGGCAAGTATGAGCAGTGATATTAGAATGTCCCCCAGTGGAATCGTGAGGTGCTTTGATTCCCTGGCCAGGGTAGTATCAACATGGTTCAGTGGTAAACTGATCCTCCACCTCCACTGTACATCAGTGAGACCGAGCAGGGTGGTCTGAGTCAGGGCTTTCCAGCGTTCCACTTTCCCTCCTTCCCTGGTGTCAGCAGGCCCAATGGGGAGGTGTATGTCTACATCCCCTCTGCAGCTGGAAGACTGAACGAGGTAGTGTGATGCAGGATTAGTGAGAACTCTCAACCCCACCAGCACGTTCAACAGGGTCAGGTGGAAAGCTGAGCCCTCACTCTCATCTAGCATCAATGAAAGTGGTTGTGTGAGGTGGTATAAATAACACTTCCCTTCTTTCTTACCCTTGTGCTAGTGAGCTGAGTGGGGAACTAAAATTCACCACTCCCTCTTTCAAAGGCTTCAAAGAGGTAAAGCAAGGCAGAATGAGGTGGGAGATGAGATTAGTCGACATTCTACTTTTCCTCATCCTCCCCACCCCCAGTTCAGAAGGACCAGAGGGGATGTGAAGTCCCACTGTCACTGTGCAGCAAGAAGGTAGTGTAGCCCTAGCTGGTTTTGCTCAGTGGATAGAGCATCGGTCTGGGGACTGAAGGGTCCCAGGTTCAAGTCTGATAAAGGGCACATGCCCAGGTTGGGGGCTCGATCCCCAGTAGGGGGTGTGCAGGAGGCAGCTGATCAGTGATTCTCATCATTGATGTTTCTATCTCCCTCTCCTCTCTGAAATCAATAAAAACATATTTTTTAAAAAAGAAGGTAGTGTACATCATCTTTATGCTTCTGTCTGAAGTCACCAAGGTCTAGTCAGGAGCTGAGCTTACACACCCACATAGAGGTAACGAAGTGGTGTAAATTGGTTACCCATTTTCACTAAGAAAATATTAAAAGAGCTAAGAACACAGCTAACTTCTGCCCCCTTTTCAGCAATAAGGCTTTCAGTTTGAGGCAGTGTTCCACTTTTGCTGGAGTGGAATCAGTGGTGTCCAGAGGATAAGTAAACACACACATTCACTCCACCTTTATCATATGCCTAAACAAAAAACAAGAAGGAGGAGGAGGAGGAGAAGAAAGGGAGGAGGAAGAAGTTGTTTAAAAAGAGATCTGCAGAAGCTTTTTATTTTGATGTAGTCCCATTTGTTCATTTTCTCTTTAGTTTCAAGTGTCCTAGGAGCTGTATCAGTGAAGAAATTGCTTCGGCATATGTCTGAGATTTTGTTGCCTTTGGATTCTTCTAGAATTTTTATGGTTTCCTGTCGTACATTTAAGTCCTTTATCCAAGGAAGAAGATGGCGGCGATATAGGCAGACGCGTCCCAGGTCGTGTCCTGGAGCAAATGGAGTGAGCAGCTGAAACTAATAGCACCCACCCCGAGTTGGCT
>NW_006297836.1:1249435-1254204 GCF_000327345.1 Myotis davidii
AAGAGATCAACCAAAGGACTTGTATGCATGCATATAAGCATAACCAATGGACATAAGACACTGGGGGATAAGGGAGGCTAGGGGACTGTCTAGGGCAGGGGAAAAAAATGGACACATATGTAATACCCTTTGTAATACTTTAAGCAATAAAAAAAAGAAAAAAAAGGAAAAAAAAGGGATCTGCAGTCTCATTATGTCAAAAGTATCCAGGATACAATAGGAAATATTTTGTCATACCAAGAACCAGAAAAATTACAAGTTGAATAAGAAAAGAAAACCCACAAGTGCCAACAATATATGAATCAGTGTTAAAATTAACTGAAAAGAATATTGAAGTCATCACAAAAATGTTTCAACAATTAATTATGAAGTCTCTGTAAACAAACTAAAAATAGCAAAGCTTAGAAAATATGTAAGTTATTAAAAAGTATAAATGGAAATTATAAAACAGAAAAATCTCAGTGGTACAATGGAGATGACAGAGGTCGTAATCAATTAACTGAAGAAGACATCAATAGAATTTACCCAATCTGAACAATGGAAAAAATAAACTGAAAAGAAAAGAACAGAGCTCTGGCCAGATAGCTAAGTTGGTTGGAGTATCATCCCAAAACACCAAGGTTGCAGATTCAATTGCCAGTCAGGGCACATACAAGAATCAACCAATGAGTGCATAAATAAGTGGAACAACAAATTGATATCTCTATCTCTCTCTCCATCTTAAATCAATAAAAATTTAAATATTTTTAAAAGAAAGAAAACAGAGACTCAAAGAAATGTGAGATGAGAACATAATGAAGAGTTAACAATCATATAAAGAGAGTTAACAATCAAATCGAGAGAGAGAGAGAGAGAGGGAGAGAGAGAGAGAGAGAGAGAGAGATTGGAAACGTATTGTAGGAATAATGGCTGCAAACTTCCCATATTTAGCAAAAGATATAAACATAAAGATTTAAGAAGCTGAGAAAAAAACAGAGTTTTGATAGGCCAAAATAACTCCATGCCAAGACACATTATAGTCAAATTCTTAAATCTAAAGACAAGAAAAAACATTTAAAACAGCCAGAGAGAAAGCTATAAAGAAATGTGAAATGTAAATTTGAGTGACAGTGGATTTCTTATCTGAAACATGGAGGCCAGATAACAGTGACACATTTTCAAGTGCTTAAAGAAAAAACCTGTTAATTGTGAATTCTATATCTGATAAAACTATCATTCGAGAATAAAGGGGGAGTAGAATATTCTCAGGTAAAGAAAATAATAGAATTTGTCACTAGCACACTTACCTAGACAGAAAGTTAATGATGACAGAAGATCTGTGCCTTCCTAAAGGAAAGATGAACAACAAAATAGATGAAAATAGTGGGAATGAGTTTCTTTAATCACATTTAATGGTTGAAGCAAATTTGTAACATCACCAGATGTGGTGTTAAAAGTATGTAGAAGAAATATTTGCGACCATTATATTTAAAAAGCGGGGAGGAGAAAAGAAACTAAAAGGACGTAAGATTTCCACACTTCACTTGAAGTGGTTAAATCTTGGTAGCAGTTGATACAGTAAATTATGTCTGTATATTGTAAAAACTAGAAAAAAACACTAATAACACTATTTAGAATGGTATACTAAAAAACTATAACTAAGTCAAAATGAAATATTAAATATACGTAAAGGAAAGGCAACAAAAGTAAAACAGGAATAAAATTCAGAGAAAACAAACAAAAAAACACATAATAAAATAGCAGACTTAAAACCTAACATATAAATAATTACCTTAAGTGAAAATACTCTAAATGTAACAATTAAAATACCAATATTGGCATAGTGAATTTAAAAAAACATGACCCAGCTATATGCTGTATACAAGAAGTAAGAGGATAGAAAAAGATATCCACAAGAATCACCACATTGATATCAGATAAAGCAGATTTTAGAGCATATAAAATTACTAGTAACAAAGAAGGACATTAGATAATAATAAAATAAATAATTCATCAGAGGGACAAAATGACCCTAAATATGTACCTACAAAACAACAGAATCTCAAAATACATGAAGCAAAAAATGAGAGGTGAAAGAAAAAATAGACAAACCCATAACTATAACAGTACCCCACTCATAATAATCATAGTGGTAGACAGAAAATTAGAATAGCTAGAGGACTGAACAATAGACTCAACTAACAGGATCTAATTGATATACATAGAAAACTACTCACTAACAACAGAACACATTTTTCCAAAACAAAATAAACTATATCTTAGGCCATAAAGCAAACATGAACAAATTTAAAATATTTGAAATCATACAGACTATATTCTGTGGCTATAATGAAATCAAGATAAAATTCAATAATACAAAAACAACAAGAAACTCTCCAAACATTTGGAAATTAAACAACACGATTATATGGGGTCAATATAGATGTCTCAAAGGAAACAAGAAAACAAAATACTCAGATTTGAATGAAAATCAGAGAGAAAATTATAGCACTAAGTGCTTACATTAGCACAATCAATAATTGAAATTCCTGTTTCAAAAACCTAGAAGAACAAATTAAACCCAAAGGCAGCAGAAGGGGGGGAAAGATAAGAAAAAAAATAATGCAATTGATTTTTTAAAAATTAGAAAAAATCAATGAAACAAAAAAACTGGTATTCCAAACATCAATAAAACTGAAAACCTCGAACCCAACTAACAATGATGAAAGGAGAGAAGATATGGAACCACAAAAGCCCCCAGATAGCCAAAGATATCCTGAGAAAAAGAACAAAATAAGAGATATCATGCTCCTTGATTTCAAACTATATCACAAAGCTACATAATCATCACAGGATGGTACTGGCACAATAACAGACACATAGCTCAGTGGGACAGGAAAAGAGGACTCAGAAATAAACCCTCACTCATAAGGTCAATTAACATATGACAAAGGAGGCAAGAATATACAAAGGGTAAATGACAGTCTCTTCAATAAGTGGTGTTGGGAAAACTGGACATATACATACAAAAATGAAACTGGACCACTTTCTCACATTATATATAAAAAAACAGAATGGGTTAAAGACTTAAGCATAAACCATAAAATTATACAACTCTTAGAAGAAAACATAGGCAGTTAAGACGTTGTCACTGGTTTTAGCAACATCTTCGATGTCTTAGGCAAAGGCAACACAAGCACAAATAAATGAACTACATCAAACTAAAATGTTCCTGTATAGCGAAGCACACCATCAACAAAATGAAAAACAACAACGCACTGAATTGGAGAAAATAATCACAAATGATATATCTAACAGGGTTGATGTCCAAAATATAAAAAAACTCATACAACTCAATATAAAAAAAAGCCACTCCAATTAAAAATTGGACAGAGGACTTGAGTAGATATTTCTCCATAGAAGATATACAGATGGCCAAACAGACATGAAACAATGATCAACATCACTAGTCATCAGGGAAATGCAAATTAAAAGCACAGTGAGATAGCATCTCACTCTTGCAGAATGACCATCACAAATAAATCAACAAAAAAGTGTTGCTGAGGATGTAGAGAAAAGGGAACCCTCATGCACTCTTAGTGAGATTGAAAATTTAAGCAGCCACTATGGAAAACAGTATGGAGATAACTTTAAAAAATTAAAAAATAGAACTGCCATATGACACAGTAATTCCATTTCTGGATATTTACCCGAAGAAAGCAAAAACACTAATTAAAAATATATGTCCCCCTATGTTCATTGCTGTATTATTTACAATTAGAAGCCCAGTGAACAAAAATTCATGCACTCGGGGAGTCCCTCAGCCCAACCTGCACCCTCTTGCAGTCTAGGAGCGCTCAGGGAAGCAGGCCTAAGCCCCAGTCAGACATCCTTAGGGTTGCCGTGGAGGCGGAAGAGGTTCCCACCACCCGCCGCTGTGCTTGCCAGCCCTCAGCCTGGCTTGTGGCTAAGCGGCGCTCCCCCTATGGGAGCACACTGACCACCAGGGGGCAGCTCTGGTACCGCCCCTCATAGCTCAGTTGCCACAAAGCCTCCTCCCTTTGCCTGCTGGCACCCACCTTGGCTGGCCTGGTGCCCCCTGCTCGCTGGCCCCGCGCCTCCCTTGACCCCCCACCTCCCGCCAAATGGTCGTTCTGCTATTCGGTCGATTTACATATTAGGCTTTTATTATAGGACAGCCACAATATGGGAGCAATCCAGATAGCCATTGATTGATAAATGGATGGAGAAGAAGTGATATGTATATACAATGAAATATTGCTCAGCCACAAAAAGAATTAAATATTGTTACTTGCCACATAGAAGGACCTGGAAGATATTATACTGAGTGAAATAAGCAGACAGAGAAATATGAGAAATACCATCTGATTTCACTTATTGTGGAGTCTAAAAAACAACAACAAGTGAATAAACAAAATCAGAAAGACACTCATAGATACAGAGAACAAACTGATGGCTGCCAGAGGGGAGGGAGTTGAGGGGATGGGCATAAAATGGAGCCCCATGTTAACAAGTCCATTGGCTTCCCAATTAGAATTTGGGTAGTATTTCTATATTCTTTTTTTTTTTAAATATATTTTATTGATTTTTTACAGAGAGGAAGGGAGAGAGATAGAGAGTTAGAAACATCGATGAGAGAGAAACATCGATCAGCTGCCTCCTGCACATCTCCTACTGAGAATGTGCCCGCAACCTAGGTACATGCCCTTGACCGGAATCGAACCCGGGACCCTTCAGTCTGCAGGCCGATGCTCTATCCACTGAGAGCC
>NW_006297836.1:1254230-1260810 GCF_000327345.1 Myotis davidii
TTGTACCATTTCCTTCTTAATAATTGTGGCTGGGGTAAGCAGAACCTGGTGGTAAAATGGCCGCAGGAGATCACAGTATTCTGTGTGTGTGTGCGCGCGTGTGTGTGTGTGTGAATGTGTGTGTGGTTTATGGAGCATGAGCAGTTCTCAGGCAGTGCTACCTGGCTCATATACTTAAAAATGTGTTCCTCAAAATATAGACACCAGAATGTTAACCAATAGATGGAAATAAGGAAGAGATCATTTCTATTCCTAAGATCCCTTGGAAATAAAATGAATAAAGTGTACATGATTAAAAGACACCCTGTGTCTTGAAATTTCATCTGTCTCAGACACCAAAAAAATAGAGATAAGGGACAAAACAACAATGTAAGGAATAAATCAGGGGTATCACTCCAGATTCCGTAGCCAATAAAAAGATAATGAGATGGCCTAGCCAGTTTAGCTTAGTGGATAGAATGTTGGCCTGCAGACCGAAGGTCCCGGGTTCAATTCCGGTCAAGGGCACGTACCTCAGTTGCAGGCTCCTCCCTGGCAAGACGCCACCAATGTGTTTCTCTCACATCGATATTTCTCTGTCTTTCCCTCTCTCTTATACTTTCTAAAAATCAATAGAAAAATATCCTCGGGTGAGGATTTTTTTTAAAAAAATATAATGAGGATATGTTGCAAACAACTTTATCCTCATAAATGTATGATTTAGAAGTAATGGTTGAGTTCCTCAAAAACACCAAATAATTTTGAAAAAAAATGAATAATGCTGGAGGCATCACACTTCCTGATTTCAAATGATATTACAAGCTATAGTAATCAAAACAGTATTGTAGTGGCATAAAAACAGATACATAGATCAATATACAGTGGGGCCTTGACTTACGAGTTTAATTCATTCGGTGACGGAGCTCGTAACTCAAATTACTCGTATGTCAAATCAACAGTGAACGAGTGAGATACGTGATGCTGGGCTGATGTGGCGTTCACTGTGACGTTCGCTGTGCCAACTAGCGGTGGGGTATCTGAAGCTGGCTCGTAACCCGAATTTTAGCTTGCAACGCAAAGCAAAAAATCGGCCGAGAGACGGCTCATATCTCAAAAAACTCGTTAGTCGGGACACTCGTAAGTCAAGGCCCCACTGTAATAGAATACATGTCCCAGATATAAAACTACAAATATATGGCCAATTAATTTCTGACAAATGATCCAAGAATATGTAATGGGGAAAGAAAAATCACTTCAGTAAATGATGTTGGAAAGCTGGACAGCCACCTGCAAAAGAATGAGACTAGACCCCCATCTTACTCCTTCCACAAAAATCAACTCAAAATGGACTAAAGATGTAAACAAGACCTGAAACCATAGAACTCCCAGAAAATAACATAGGGGACAAACTCCTTAAGATTGGTTCTGGCACTGATTTTTTGAGGTAACACCAAAAGCAAAGAGAACAAAAGCAAAATAAACAAGTGACTACATCAAACTCAACAGCTTCTGCACAGCAAATTAGGCCATCATCATCAACAACAACAAAACAACAACCAACAGAATAGGAGAAAATGTTTTCAAATCATATATCTGATTAGGGATAAATATCCAAAATGTATAAAGAACTCATACAACGCAATAATAAAAAAACAAAACAAAACAAAACAAAATGCTGATTAAGTAGCTCCTCCAAATATATGCAGGCCCATCGTTTCACTGGAGAAATCTACCACATGTTTAAAGAAGAATTAACACCAGTTTTACACAACCTCTTGCAGAAAGCATATGCCAGTATTGCTTTACCACCAAAACCAGACAAAAATGGCACACAAAAGAAATCTATACACTCAATGCAATGCTGGCAATAATGCAGAGAAACTAGACCACTCACACTTTGCTGATGGGGAAGTACAATGGTAGAGCTACTCTGAAAAAGAGTATGGCAATTTAATACAGACTAAACATGTGTTTACTATATGACTAAGCTATTGCATATTTGGGAATTTATCCCAAAGAAATAAAAACGTATGCTTACACAAAAACCTGCACATGGGTATTCATAGCAGCTTCATTCATAATAGCCAATAACTACAGAAGGTGTTGAAGTTAGGTCGTTCAATTAGGGAATGATTAAACAAACTGTAGTACAACTATACTACTAGCAATAAAAATAAATTATTATACATAAAACATTTGGATAACTCTCCAGAGAATT
The DNA here is from genome assembly GCF_000327345.1 of Myotis davidii. Taxonomy (NCBI): domain Eukaryota; kingdom Metazoa; phylum Chordata; class Mammalia; order Chiroptera; family Vespertilionidae; genus Myotis; species Myotis davidii. Next base: position 1,256,428 of record NW_006297836.1, read on the forward strand.
ATGCTAAGTGAAAAAAACCAATCTCAAAAGGTCACATACCGACATACTGTATGAATCCATCTATAAAACATTATTTAAATGACAATGTTATAGAAATGGAGAACAGATAAGTGCTTGTGAGTAGCTAGAGAGAGGGGTGGACGGAATAGGTGGGGGTAATACAAGGAATCTTTGTATTGATGGCACTTTTCTGTACCTTGGCTGTGGTGGTGGTCACATGAAATTACCATGATAAAGTTACTTACTAGTAGAACTAAACACACACACACACACACACACACACACACACACACACACAGTAGTACAAGCAAAACTGGTAAAATTTGAATAAAACTGGTGAGTTTGTGAATGCAAATTTCCTGTTTGTGGTACAGTACTACTGTTATACAATATGCTGCCAGTTTGGGTAACTGGGTAAAGGCTTCACGTAATATTGTTTCTTACAACTACAAATAATTTACAGTCATCTAAAGATAAAACATTTATAGCCCCCAGAGATCGCTGTTTCCTACCCTCAGAATTTTGGGATTTAGTACTGTATACCTGGTGTGGTTCTCGGGAATTCGCATTTATTTTTTTTCTCAATATTCATTGCTGAGAGTATTACAGATGTCCCCATTTATTTCCCAAATGGCCCCTCCACCTGGTTCCCACCCTAAGCCTTCACCTCACTATTGTCTGTGCCCATAGATTATGCATACATGCATATAAATTCTTTGGTTAATTTCTGCCTGCTCCCCCTCCCCTCTGAGCTCTGTAAGTCTGTGCCATGCTTCCTTGCCTCGACCCATTTTGTTCATTGGTTCATGTGGTACATGTCTTTCTCTGACTGGCTTATTTCATTTAGCAAAATACTCTCCAGGTCCTTCCATGCCATCTCAAATAGTAAGAGATCCTTCTCTCTCTTTTTTTACTGCTGCATAGTATTCCATGGTGTAAATATACAACAGCTTTTTTATCCACTCACCTACTTATGGGCACTTGGGCTGTTTCCAGATCTTAGCTATTGTAAATAGCACTGCTATGAACATAGGGGTGCATATATTCTTTCTGATTGCTGTTTCAGGTCTCTTAGGATATATTCTTAGAAGTGGGATCACTGGGTCAAATGGCAGTTCACATTTCTTTATGTCTTTTTTTTCCTCACCAGAGGACATGCTTAGAGAGAGTAAGGGAGGGAGGGAGGAAGGGAGAGAGAGAGAGGAGAGAAAGAGAAAGAGAGAGAGAGAGAGAGAGAGAGAGAGAGAGAGAGATGGATCGGTTGCCTTTTGTATGTGCCCCAACCCGGGATGGAACCCGAAACCCAGGATGTGCCCTGGTCAAGAATTGAACTGGTGACCTTTCAGTGCACAGGAGGAAGCTCAACCAACTGAGCCACTCCCCGTGGGAGACTCTTTTGATCTGTCCTCCTGAGTCACTGGCTCTGCCCTGCTAAGCATGCTCCTGTGGAGAAGACGACTGGCTGCACCCAACCTGAGCATCTTTTCATATGTCTATTGGCCATCTGTATGTTTCCTTTGGAGAAAGGTCTATTCAGGTCTACTGCCCTTTTTTAATTGGATTTTTTGTTTCCTTGGTGTTAAGTTGCATGAGTTAATATACATTTTGGATATTAACCCTTTACCTGATGTATCATTGGCAAATATATTATCCTATTCAATAGGTTGTCTTTGTGTTTTACTGATGGTTTCCTTCACTGTGCAACAACTTTTTAGTATGATGTACTCCCATTTGTTTCTCTTGCCTGAGGGGCATTACCACAAAAATATTGCTAAAAGTGATGTCAAAGAGTTTACTACCGAAGTTTTCTTCTAGGAGTTTTATAGTCTCAGGTCTTACATTTAAGATCTTAATCCATTTTGAGTTTATTTTTGAATGTGGTTTAAGAAAGTGGTCTAGTTTCATATTTTTCACGTATCTGTCCAATTTTCCAGCACCATTTATTGAAGAGACTATATTTACCCCATTGTATATTCTTGCCCCCTTTATCATAGATTAACTGACCATATAGGAAGATTTTATTTCTGTGCTCTCTATTCTGTTCCCTTGGTCTATGTGACTGTTTTTATGCCTGTACCATGCTATTTTGAATACAAATGATAAAAATAGAAAAAAATAACTCAACATAACATTGAATGTTAACTGTAACTGAAACATAAAATTTAAGAAAAAGATTTGAAAATAATAATATGTAATTTTGGCTATAGCTCTGTATTAAACCCACATCTGGATATAGGTAGGCAGACTTTCAATATTCCTGCTTGGCATTTGGTGGCTGTTTTTGATTTAAAAAAAAAGTTCAAGGTGTTATTTAAGTTAGAAAAATTCTTCTGTTTAATAAAGATTTATTTCAGCAAATATTGAACATGATGTGACAGTATAATAATCACTGCACTTATTTAGGACAGCTCTCAATCATTTAAAGAAGTGCACAGCTCATGTGAGACCTGGAAATTGCTTGTGCAAGTACCATCCATTCCCTCCCTCACTCCTTTTCACAGGATGGCAAGCAGCATCAGATTTCCCACTAGATAAAGATCCAGAGGCCTATCTTCAAAAGCAGTTTAATGTTGCCTGGGTTAATATTTAGCATAGCAGTTAGTGCCCAAGGGTAAATATCTCCTCTATCTGGATTTTTGTAGGGGGCGACCTTAAAGTGGATTTCTATCTGCTCATCCCCTGTAACAGCAGAATAAATATTCTTAGAATAATTAACCTAATCCAACATTAACCGACACATGAATAAGATAGGAAAGAATATAGAGACCAAAAGAAACAAAACAATAAACCCAGAAGAAAAATAAGAGAATTTTAAAATTTTAATTAGCATCCTTACAGAAATTGAAGATGATATTATATCCATATAACAAAAAAGGATATTGTGAAGAAGAAATATCATTTAATGAGAAAAATATTATAAACATTAGAATGTTGTCTGGCTGCTGTAGCTCAGTGGTTGAGCATTGATCTATAAACCAGGAGGACATGGCTCAATTCCCAGTAAGGGCACATACCTGGGTTGCTGTCTCAATCCCCAATAGGGGGCGTGCAGGAGGCAGCCAATCAAAGATTTGTTGGGGAGCACAAGAGACTTGCTTAAAAAGTTTGTAAGGAGGAGAAAAGGGAAGTGTGTGGAAGGCCTCCTGCCCTGTGTATCAGAATTCTGACCTAGGGGAGACTTAGCACAGTGTTGAAGGCGGCCCCCCTAATTATGCCTTGACCTTTCCAAACAAGCCTGTGCATGTGCAGACCCCTGAGTGTTTACTGGAATCTTTGAGCAAACGTTGTGTTGGAGTAATCCATTCATCTGTTGCTCAGGGTCTGTTGGTCAGCCCCAGCAATGATTCTCTCTCATCATTGATGTTTCTATCTTTCTTTTCCTCTCCCTTCTTCTCTGAAGTCAATAAAAATATTTTAAAAATAAAATAAAAATAAACATTAGAATGTTATTACAAAAAAAAAATCTAGAATACCAAAGAGATAAAGTTCAGAATCTCTCTCAGAAAATAGACCCCAGACAATAAATATAAAAGAAGAGACAATTCAGAATTCCAACATTTGACTAGATGTTCCAGAGAGAACAGATGAAGGAGACAATTATGAAACTAACATTACAAGAAAATATCCAAGAATGGAAAAAATTATTTTTAGATTAAATGGACTTAATCAAAATCAGATTTTAGATGCCCACACCTAAAGCAACTTTATGAAATTCCAGAACATCAAGAACAAAGAGAAAATTATGAACCTTTCTTGAAAAAAAATCTCATCAACAATGTAACAAAGATTACACTGGCATCAGAAGTTTTACTAGTGATAATAACACCTTGAAAGTTCTGTGTGACCATAATATGAATCTACCTACCCAAATTCACAATCTAATAGACAGGTAAAATTTAGATATGCAAGAAGTAAGAGTGTTTGCCTCCCAATCATCCCTTCTGAGGAAGTGACATGAGGTTTTAGTGTTATGAAATGATGTGTGAACTAAGGAAGAGGAAGGTACGTGATACAGGAAACCATGGAATTTACCCTGGAGTGCAATGAAAAGAAATCTCAGGATGACAGCTGTGCAACAGGCCTAGAAAGCAATCACTCTAAATTAGAACAGGAAGGCAGTAGGCTACAAGAAAAATGTTTCTAAGAAGGAGAATGTATTGAATCCCCTTCAGTGGGTAGAATAAGAAGCTGGAAAATTTTAGTGATGTGGTGAAGAAGGCATATTTCTTCTCTCAACAAAAATTGGGTAATTAAAAACTCCAGGGAATGTCTTTTTAAAAAATCATACTAGAGTATTATCTATACTAATAGAAGGGTAATATGCTAATTAGACTGGGAGACCTTCCAGACATTCTTCTGGACAAAGTCATGGTGGCGGGGCCG
>NW_006297836.1:1260869-1276357 GCF_000327345.1 Myotis davidii
TTCTAAATATGAAGCAAACTAAAATTTAGCATAATTTTTAGGCTATTGATGGAATATAAGTGAAGAGAATCCATCTGACCTTGAAACTGAGAAAATTCTCTTTCAATTTGTGACATTAGAACTATATAGAAAAAAATGTAATCCAATTATACTTCCAAGACCCTCAGTGAACAATTATTTACATAATCATAATAACTTCATTCAAAATAGTTAAAAATGATTGCCCATCCCGGGAAGATATGGACATGGAAGCTATTGCTTTTAATCATAAGTTCTGCTGTACTATTTGACATTTTAAAAATATGTACATGTATTACCTTGTTGGTTTTGAAAAATTGATATTAAAACTTTAGCAACTTGCCCCGCCGAGTGGCTCAGTGGATTGAGTGTCTTCCTATGCACCAAGAGGTCACTGGTTTGATTCACAGTCAGGGCACATGCCCAGGTTGTTGGCTGGATCCCCAGTAGCGGGTGTGCAGAAGGCAGCCCATTCATGTTTCTATCTCTCGCTCCCTCTCCCTTCCTTGCTCTCCTAAATCAATAAAAACATATTTAAAAAACATCTTTAGCAACTTTCAAATACACAATACAGTACTGTTAATTATAGTCAATAGGATGTACATTATATCCATGGGACATATTTATCTTGTAACTGGAAGTTTGTACCTTTTGACCATTTTCACCTTTTACCTACCCTCAGATTCTGGCAACCATCAATCTCTACTCTGTATCTTATGAGTTTATTTTTTTTAGATTCCACATGCAAGTTATATCATATGGTATTTGTCATTCACTATCTGATTTACTTTATTTAGTATAATGCCCTCAAACTTCATCCATGTTGTTCCCCATAACAGAATTTTCTTCTTTTTTTATGACTGAAATATATAAATATATCACATTTTATTTATCCATTCATTCATTCATTTATGGACACTTAAGCTATTTCCATGTCTTGGCTATCTATATATATAAAAGACTAAGTGACCAACCGTCCATCTGTCTGACCATCTGACCGACTGACTGGTGGTACATATGACACACACTGGCAATTTAAAAATAAACATTGACTCGCGCATGCGCGATACATATAAAGCTCTCGCTGTCGCCAAATTCATGTGACACCAGAATGTATCTGAAGACCAACTATTGGCACAATGCACTTCTGAATGTTGTTTTTATATCATGTCTTTGTTGTTTTTATATTATGTTGTTTATTTATTAATCAATTTATATATTATTTTCACATACATTTTACTAATTTTCTTTTATCTCTGACACTTCTATTATAAAGGGAAAATAGTGATTTGAAATATTTTGTATTTTAAAATACTATATTATATATACTATTTTGACATGTAATTTTTTACAGTAACATAATTACTGCATGAATCTTTCTTCTAATTAATTTCCTTTCAATGTTCATGAATCCATGCACTGGGCCACTAGTTATAAATAATGCTCTAATGAACATTGGGGTGCAAGTATATTTTTGAGATAATAATTTCATTTTCTTCAGATGAATACCCAAAAGTGGAATTGATGGATCATATAGCAGTTGTATTTTTAATTTATGAGGAACCTCATACTCTTTTCCATACTGGCCACAATAATTTACACTCCTGCCAACAGTGTACATCCTCCCCAATACTTGATATTTCTTATCTTCTTGATAACCATTTTAATAAGTGTGAGGTAATATCTCACTGTGGTTTTTATTTGAATTTATTGGATGATTAGTGATTTTGAGCACCTTTTTGTGTACCTGTTGGACATTTGTATTTTTTCCTTGAAATAAATTTCTATTTGGATCATCTGTTCATTTTTAATCAGATTGGGGTTTAATCAGATTGGCTTTTTGCTATTGAGTTGTATGAGTTCTTTACATATTTTGGACATTAACCCCTTATCAGATATGTAATTTGTAAAACATTTTCTCCTATTCTGTATGTTGCCATTTCATTTTGTTGATGATATGCTTTGCTGTGTAACTTGGTTATTTTTACTTTTTTTTTGCCTTTGCTTTAGGTGTCAAATAAAAAAAAAATTATTGTCAAGACCAATGTCAAGGAGCTTACCACATATGTTTTCTTCTAAAAGTTTTATGGTTTCAGTAATATGTTTGAAGTCAGCCATTTATTTATTTAATACAAGTTTCAGAGGTACAACATTATAATTTGGCATTTGTATACACTGCAAAGTGATCACCACCAAAATCTAGTGACCATCTTTTACCATACAAATGAACCCTTTCACCTATTTTCCCCACAACCATGCCTCTTCCCCTCTGGTAACCACCTATCTGTTCTCTGTATCTATGACTTTTTTGTTTTGTTTTGTTTTGTTTCTTTTATATTTTATATATGAGTGAAATAATATAATATTTGTCTTTCTCCATCTGACTTATTTCACTTAGCAAAATATACTACATCTTTATATCTTCTTTATCTATTCGTGTACTATTAGACATCGGGGATGTATTCTTTGGGTAAATACCCAAAAGTGGGATAGCTGGATCATATGGTAGTTCTATTTTTACTTTCTTGAGGAGCCTCTATACTGTTTTCCATATTAGCTGCATCAATTTACATTCCCACCAACAGTGTATGAGGGTTCCCCTTTCTCCACTTCCTCTCCAACATTATTTTTTCTTAATCTTTTTAATAATAGCTATTCTAACATGTGTGGGATGGTATTTCATTGTTGTTTTGATTTGCATTTCCTTAACAATTACTGATGTTGATCATGTTTTCATATGCCTGTTGGCCATCTACATGTTTTCTTTGAAAAAAATGTCCAGATCCTCTGCCCATTTTTTGTCAGGTTGTTTGTTCATACCATTGTGATCTGAGAAGATGCCTGACATTATTTCAATCCTCTTACATTTATTAAGACTTATTTTGTGGCCTTACATGATCTAGCCTAGAAAATGTTCCATGTGCACTTGAAAAGAACATATATTCTGTTGCTTTGGGACTAAATATCCTAGAAAACATCAATTTATCCATCTGTCTGTATTATTTAAGACCACTCTTTTCTGTTGATTTTCTGTCTCAATGATTTATCCATTGATATCTTTGGAGTATTAAAGTCTTCTACTATTATATTGCTGTAGATCTCTCCCTTTATATCTGTCAATATATGCTTAATACATTTAGGTGCTTCAATATTGGGTGCATAGATGTTCATAAGAGTTATATTCTCCTTTTGGATTGCACTTGTTGCATTATAAAATGTCCTTTGTTTCCTGTTACAGTCTTTATTTATAGTCTGTTCTGTCTGATATAAGTATTATTAACCCAGGTTTTATTGTTTCCATTCGCATGAAATATCTTTTTCTATATTTTTACTTTCAGTCTGTGTGTGTCTTTTAATCTGAGATGGGTTTCTTGTAAGCAACATATGTACAGGTCTTGTTTTGTCATCCATTCAGCCACCCTATGTGTTTTTTTTTGTTGTTGTTGTTGTTGTTTAATATATATTTTTATTGATTTCAGAGAGGAAGGGAGAGGGAGAGAGAGATAGGAACATAAATGATGAGAGAGAATCATTGGTCGGCTGCCTCCTGCATGCCCCCCACTAAGGATCGAGCCCACAACCTGGGCATGTGCCCTTGACTGGAATCAAACCCGGGACCCTTCAGCCTTCAGGCTGATGCTCTATTCACTGAGTCAAACTGGCTAGGGCTACCCTATGTATTTTTATTGTAGCATTTAGTCCATTTACATTTAAAGTAATTATTGATAGGCATGTAGTTATTGCCATTGTATTCATTGCTTTCTGAATGTTTTTGTAGAACAGAGAATTCTCCTCAGTTCCTTTCATATTCTCTTACTCTCTCCTCTTATACGTTGATGACTGTCTATCTGTAGTCATGTTAGGATTTCTTTGTCGTTATTTCTTGGCTATGTTTTATAGAATTTTGGTTTGGGGTTACCATGTGCTTCCTATGTTTATAGCAATCTATTTTAAGTTGATGGTCATTTAAATTCAAACTCATTCTAAAATGACTATGATTTTTACTCCCCCTTCCATATTTATGTTTTTGTCATTTGAAATTTCTTTCGTGTGCATGTGTTTGTGTGTATTCCTTAATTTATTGTTGTAACCACACAATATCATCCTTCTACTTTTGTCTTTTAACCTTTGTACTAACTTTATAGTTTGTTGATCCACAGCTTTTACTAAATGCTTGCCTGTCAGTGAGGATTTTTTTCCTATATTTTCTTAGTCATATTTTTTTCATCTTTTCTTCTAAAAGAAGTAACTTTAACATTTCTTGTAATACTGGTTTGTAGTGACAAAACCCTTTAGCTTTTCTTATCTGGGAAGGTCTTTATCCCTCCTTCTTTTCTAAATAATAGCATTTGTGGGTAGAAAAATCTTGCTTGCAGGTCTTTGCCTTTCATTGCTTTGAATATTTTGTGCCATTCCTTTCTGGTCTGCAAAGTTTCTGTTGTGAAATCAGCTTACAGTCTTATGGGAGCCAAATTGAACACACTAATTGCTTTCCTTTTGCTACTTATAATATTGATTGTCTTTAAACTTTGGGATTTTAATTTTCATGTGTCTTGGTGTAGAACTCTTTGGATTCAGCTTGTTTGGGACTCTATATTTTCTGGATTTAACTATTCAGTCATTATTTCTTCAAATAAGTTTTCAATCCCTTGCTCTCTCTTTTCCTTCTGCTACCCCTATGTTGTGGATGTTTATTTGATGGCTTTGTATAGTGTTGTGTTTACATTTTTTCTTATTTTCTTTTGTGTGTTTACTATAAATTTTTGCTTTGTGTTTACTATGAGGTTCTTATATGATGCTCTACATATATAGAATTATGTTAAGTGAAATAAGCCAGTCAGAGAAAGACAAGTGCCATGTGATTTCAGTCATATGTAGGATCTAATGAATAAAATGAACTAACAAGCAAAACAGACTCATAGAGAGCAGGCTGACAGCTGTCAGAGGTGGTGATTGGGGGCTGGGTGGAGAGGGTAGAGAGATTGAGCAAAAAAGAAGAGAGAGAAAACTCATGGACACGAACAACAATATGGTGATTGTCCAGGAGGAGAGTGGGGGTGATGGAGGAGGGTATGGGGGGATAAATGGTGATGGAAGGAGATTTGACTTGGGGTAGTGAACACACGATACAGTGTACAGATGATGTGTTGTGGAATTGTACAATGAAACCTGTAAAATTTTGTTAACCAGTGTCAACCTAATAAATTCAATAAAAGGGGAAAAATTAAATAAAAAATAAATAAATTCCCATATAAACATGAATTAAAAAGTCTGTTTTGAATTGATAGCCACTTAAATTTGAACACATTCCAAAACATTACATGTTTAATTCTCCCTGTATTTTATATTTTTATCACATTTTACGTTGTTTTCTTGTATGCATTCCTTAGCTAATTATTGTAGTTTTAGTTAAGCTTACCACTTTTATTTTTTTAACCTTCATAGTTGCTTTATAAGTGATTGGTCTACTAATTTTACTATATATTTACCTTTTCCTGTGATTTTTTTACTTTTGTATGTTTTCTTGTTATGAGTTAGTGCTATTTCTTTTCAACTTAAAGAAGTTCCTTTAACATTTCTTATAATGCTTATTTAATAGTGATATGGACTCCTTTAGCTTTTGCTTATCTGGAAAATTCTTAATCTCTCCTTCAATTCTTAGTGATAACCTTGGCATGTAGAGATTACTTGGTTTTAAGTTTTGTCCAGTACCTTTAATATGTCATAACATTTTGTTCTATATAGCAATTTGCACTGAAAAAAAATTCCAATATTTAAAAAATGAACTAGCCCTAGCGGGTTTGGCTCAGTGGATAGAGTATTGGCCTGCAGACCGAAGGGTTCTGGGTTCAATTCCAGTCAAGGGCACATTCCTCCATTGTAGGCTCCTCCCTGGCCAGGGCCCTGGTCAGGGTGTGGGCAGGAGGCAACCAATTGATGTGTTTCTCTCACATTGATGTTTCTCTCTGTCTTTCCCTCTCTCTTCCACTCTCTCTAAAAATCAATGGAAAAATATCCTCAGGTGAGGATTAAAAAACAAAACAAAACAGGCATTTTGGCATTTTGGGAGATTTGTTTCTCCTGTGCAGAATCTAGAGGGTAGAGTGCTTAATGTGAAGCACAAACCCTTCACTCTTTAGGGAAATGTTCCATATTTTGATGTCCCTCCTGAGTTTTCAGGTCTTATTCAGAAGAAATTATTTCATGTGTAGTTGTAGATTTGTTGTGTCCAAGGAGGGAACTGAGTTCAGAATCTTTCTATCCCACCATTTGTAACCTGTCCTTAATTCATTTTGAGTTAATTTTTGTGTGTGAAGTAAGATAGTGGTCCATGCATATATTATTTTGATTTAAAATGTCAGTTTATGTGTTCTTTAATTGGAACTGTATTGGCTCAACGAGGTAATACTTTTCATTCCAAGCAAGTTAATATGGCATTTGAAATTTTCCAGAATCTTGTCTCTGCTTATCAGTCCTCCCTTTGGGCCCCTTTCTTCAGGTTATCTGACCTATAAACAGATTCCAAAACATGAGATTATCTTTTGGGATGCATGCTGGGGAATTTTTGCTGATTTCTCAAGACCTACTTCTTAATCATGAAAGCCTTTTTTAAGTGTCCTAGCAGTGACTTCCTACCCGCCCCCATTCTCTACTCTCCCAGTCACAACTGACCCAGCATTTCTTCCTGTCATTATTGCCTTAGTTTTAGCCTTCAGTTACACACCTAATCTAAAAGGGTATACAAGATATAAAAAATAAAACAGTAGAGAAGGACTTTTGTTTCCAGTATAATGGAATTGATATGGGTTTTTAAAAAACCTGGACATGATATACAAAAGAAACACAAGAAAACTCTGAAGGGTAGAGAGAAAAAGGCAGAAAAGTTGGGAATCACAAGAGCTGAGGAAAGACATGATACTTAGCTACCTGGGTTTTCTTTTGGACTCACATTTTCCAAATTTGGTGCTAGAGAAGCTTGCAACCTGGAAACACCAATGAGCCCGGACAAAAATACCTCAACAAATGTCTGCTGTCTCTGACAAAGGAACAGGAAGGAGAAACCTAGAAGGCAGAAAGCTTTTAGGCCATGTGCTCTTTTCCAGCCAAGCACCACTGGTAAATTTGTGACACCAAGCCCACTTCCATCAACAAAGTTGGAGAAGGGAACCTAGACTTCTTCCTTCACCAGGCTGTAATTAAACACCCTAGACTCCCTCTCCCCGCCTTGTCCTCCCCAAAAGAATGGTATCTAGAGCCTGGACTTCATTCTCACTTGTGGTAAAGATGACCGTCCCACTGAGAAGTTGGGGCTTTCACCACTTTCCAGTGGTAACAATTCTCTTTTCATGCGCTGGCGTCATAGATCAGCTGGAGAACAGAAATGAGGCACTTACTTTCCTCCAACCAGGTGGTGTCAGTAAAAGCCTAGTAAGAGATTGGTACCTCCACCCTAACCCCCACCTGGCAATAACAAGGCCATGTTCCATTTCCCCTCATCAGCAAGATGTAAGAGAAAGCCTGATAGAACTATTAAAAGGAGAACAAAATAAACCAACATTAGCAGAATAATGGGAATAAGAGAGCACGAATCAAAATATAAAACAAAAAGACAAAGAGAAAATTAACAACAAAAACCTTATTCTTGGAATAGATATATAAAATTGGGAGGCTCCTAACAAAACTGACAAAAAAGGAGAAAAGACACAAATAAAACAGAAAATATCAGAATAAAACAGAAATATCACTAGAGACCTGGCAGATAAGAATACTATGAACAATTCTATGCCCACATATTTGATAACTGAAAAGAAAGGAACCAAGTTTCTTGGAAAGTACAAACTACCATATCTCATCCAATATGAAACATAATTTGAATAGCCCTTTGCCTAGTAAAGAAATTAAATTCATCATTTTAATCCCCATAAAAATTAATTGCTTGGTTCAGAAGATTTCAAAGGACAATTCTACCAAATATTTAAGAATGAATTACACTAATTGTACACTATTTCTTCCAGGAAATCCAGGAGGAAGAAACACTTTCCAACTCATTTTATTAAGTCAGCATTACCCATATGCACACATAAACATATTTATAGGAGAAAATACTCATGACAATTACAGCCTTTGTTTCAGTAACCAGTCACATGGTCATAGCTGGAATTTTTCCATTACCCTCCCTTTGCCTTTAGCAAGCTCTTCTTCACCTGGTGGGTGACCCAAATCTGCATTCCTGAAAGGTCTGGGCCATTAGTAGCCCTGCCTGGGTTTGGTTGTTGTAATTTTCCCCTGACTTTTATCACAGGGAAAAATCATATTAAGAGACACCCTAAGGGATCTCTCAAATTCCAGGCATACTCTTTCTTATCTCCATTGTGGAGTAGCAGTCCAATTTCACTTGGTAGTCAGGATTAGTCACCCCAGTCAACACCATAACTCTTCTTTGACTGCTGATTCAGAAGCTTGAAGAGACCAAAGTGGCTTGATGGTGGTTTTAACTTCTAGTTCATGGAATCATTGTTGTGCATTTTGGTGAAAGCAGCCCTCTCTCTTTGAAAAATGTCAAAGGAGCACAAAATTATGAGGACAAGAAACAAAAATTTAGCTACTGTGCAACAAGAGACAATAGTGAGTGGTGAAACTCCCATTTTTACCCCTTGATTCTTGGATCCATCAATCCTTGCTATGGGAGAAACAGCACTATGTATTGGCTACTGATTAAGAGCACATATAAAATTCTGCTTAACCTTGCCCAGCCCTGCAAGGAATTGCCACCTAGCTATCACTGTAACTGAGTCTTCAAAGGCCATTCAACTATTCTATCAAGCCAGCTGCTTCAGAATGGCGACGAACATGCTAAGACCAGTAAATTCCATAAGCATAGGTCCATTACCATACTTCTTTTTGTACAAAATGAATTCCTTGAGCAGAAGCAATGTTGTATGGAATACCATGGTGAATGGAAGTGTTCTGTAAGTCCCAGTGTGGATGAGTAGGTCTTCAAGGACAAATCCTCTCTAACATTTTTCACTAAAAAAAAAAAATAATAAATCAACATAGTATGTCTCTCCAAATAAACAAAGGATAAAATACAACTTCATACAATTTCTGTACATATTAGACTACCACAGTGCCTGGAACAATGTTTAAGAAAATTAGTAGTATTAAAAGTCTTCTGCACAGCAAAATAAATGATCAACTAACTGTAAAAAAACCTGTGGAATGGGAGACTATACTTGCAAATCATATATCTGATTAAGGGTTAATATCCAAAGTATATAAACAATGCATACCACTCAATAACAGAAAAGCAAGTAATCAAATTAAAGAATGGGCAAAGGAATGGAATTGACATGCATGAAAGGTGTTCAACATCACTAATCAGTAGGAAAATGCAAATCAAAACCATAATGAGATATTACCTCACTCCTGTTAGAATGGCTAACATGAAAAGGACAAAAGATAACAAATACTGATGTGGAGAAAAGGGAACCCTGGGGCATTGCTGGTGGGATTATATATTGGTACAATCACCATGGAAAACACTGTGGAGAATCCACAAAAAATTAAAAGTAGTACTATGATATGATCTAGCAATTCCATTTCTGGGTATATGTTAAAGAAAATGCAATCACTATGTGGAATAAATATCTGCACTACCATGTTTATTGCAGCATAAATAATGCTGCAATAGCCAAGACATGGAAGCAATGTCAGTGTTCATCAACAGATAAATGAGGAAATAAAATATGATCTATATATAATGAAATACTATCTACTTAAATAAAGACCCTGGCTGGTGTTCATCACAACCAGAACCGAGACCAAGTGGAAGGAAATCAGTCTTGCAGGGATTGTCTTGGCAACAGCTGCACCCTCCCCCGAGCTATTTCCTGTAAGGGCGGGGTTTGAGGCAGGAACCTGCCCTGGGAGCATGGAGGCAGATCTTTATAAAGTGTGCCGAACCAGCACAGCCAAGGGTGAACCTGAGTGGGGGCGGTTGAAAGGCTTAGAAAAGACAGACAAGAGAATGAAAGCCGGGTCTTGGTGGGATGCTGCTTCTCTGAGAGACAGCGACCACGCCCACAGCCATGCCTTTATTTTTTAGCAGATGCTACGAGGCAAAGTAAGGGCGTGACCAAGATGTTTACAACATTCTCCTGGGTTTCAATCCTACTCAACTACATACACCTGAACTCTATCAAGCCTTACATCACACATGGGGCCACGTGTTCGGACCATAAGTTCAAGCTTACAACTACAGCTGTTGGCTAAATTGTGCTGGGTGGGCCCTGCCCTCCAAGCTGGGACTTGCACGTGGCAATGAGAGGACTGTGCCCTCTCCTCAGTCCAAGGCTTGAACCTGTCCAAAACACTGTAGCGGCTCTATTAATTTTATTAGTGTTTACTGACATATATTTTCCATCTCTCTCTTTCCATCTTTTCTTTGTAATTTTGCTTTAGTTATGACTCTAATAAACAATATATAATTAAATACGGGTTATTTATTTGTCCAATCGGAGTTTCTATATATTAATAGAAAAGGTTAATCATTCATTTTATCATGGAAATAAAAACCTACAGCAAAGGGTCCAGCGGGTGTAGCTCAGTGGTTGAGTGTCAACATATGAACTAGGAGGTCACAGTTCAATTCCCGGTCAGGGCATATGCCCAGGTTGTGGGCTCAGTCCCCAGTGTGGGGTGTGCAAGAGTCAGCCAATCAATGATTCTCTGTCATCATTGATATTTTTATCTCTCTCTCCCTCTCCTTTCCTCTCTGAAATCAATAAAAATATATTTTTTAAAAAGGATGTTTAAGATTAGTGCAATGGAATCTGCACAGTTCTTGGTTTTTCAATCAGATTCCTGTGATTTGCAGCAGAAAATATCAGCAGAGTACTTGCTTTAATAGAAAACATTAGCATGTGAAGAAGGGAAGCACTGTATTTACATAGGACTAGAAAGTTCTCGGAAAAACACCAGCTCAACACACTCTATGAAACTTATTCCATTCATCTGCCAGAGAAGACTGAAAATAGAGACAGACTCATAGATAGCATGCTGACAGCTGTCAGTGGGGGCAATGGGTGTATGTGTGTGGAGGGATAGAGCAATAAAGGAAAAAAAAAGAGAAAAAAACCTCGTGGACATGGACAACAGTGTGGTGACTGCTGGTGGAGGGAAGTAAAGGAGGGATAAATGGTGATGGAGAGAGACTTGACTTGGGGTAGTGAACACACAATACAGTGTATAGATGATGTGTTGTAGAATTGTACACCTGAACCTGTATAAATTTGTTAACCAGTGCCTCACCAATAAATTTAATTAAAAAAAGAACATTGAATTTGTGTTTAAATCCGTAACCAAGGGAGAGTCCATCCATTTTTCCCATTTTAAAAAAAGACAACTCATATTACTCCCTTTATAATATCCTCTAACTGGAGTCAAAGTTACTTGGTAATAACAAAGGTCATAACAACATTTAGTAACTAGAGTAGGGGATTCAATATAGCTATAGAAAGACTATATCACTGTCAGAGAAAGGAGAGATTTAAGCAGTATTCTCATTGCTTAGCAAGCTATGGTGAGGAATTTTGCTAATAAGCGTGTAGCTTTAGCTTGTTTTGTGTTTGTTTGTTTTTTTTTTTTTGAAGAAACTATAAGCTTTGGAATTAGAACCTGACTGAATCTCATCTTTTAAAGCTGTAAAAGCAATAGAAAATAATAATACCTACCTGCATAACTGTTGTGAAAATTAGAAATAATCTATACATACAGACTCTAGGCATATAGGAGTCATTCACACATGAAAATATTATGTTCCAATTATCCTCCATAATTGACCATCTTCATTGGTGTGCTAATACAATATATGCTAGTTATAGTGCCATGGTATCTGATACATAATAACTGGTCAAAATATCTGTTGATTTAACAAATCCCTGATGTCCCTTTGCAGGCATATTTTATAATAAAAGTTTTTTTCCAGATCTAAATTTGTTTCACCATTCATTTGACCCACAGCAGACGTTCTGTACTTAAAACCACCAATTATTAATGTATTTGTGGGTTTGGTTCTACTCCATCACATTGCTTGTCTTCTTTCCTCTCTTTTAAAAGTGAAATCAGCCAGCCTCAGTGGTTGAGTGTCAACCCATGAACCAGGAGGTCACTGGTTTGATTCCTGATCAGGGCACATGCCTAGGTTGTGGGCTCGATCCCTAGAAGGCCACATGCAAGAGGCAGTTAACTGATATTTCTCATCAATGTTTCTATTTCTCTATCTCTCTCCCTTCCTCTCTCTCTTAAAAAAAGTAAAAAATTGGGAAAAAGTAAAAGGGAATTCAAATTCCCAAAACATTGGAAAGTAGCTATTTTCTCTTGAATTGGTCCTGCACTGGAAATTCCATTCCCTTAGCAGAAGAAAGATGAAAAGGACACAAACAGATAAAAAGATACCTTACTAGGAGCTGCATGCAGGGTGGAGCAGGCATGCACTCTAGTGTCAGAGCAATGTAGGTTGAAATATTGTTCAGCCATTTAATATATTTATAGGATTTACCTTGTCCACTGGATGCTATGGTAAAAGGGACACAGAATTTGGAGATCCATTTCTTACCATTTACTAGCTTTGAAATATTAGGCAAAGCATTTATAGTACTTTGGTCTTCTGAGACTTTGGGTCCTCATCTGTAATGTTGGAATCATGCCCTGATGCATAACTGCTGTGAGGATTACATAAAATAAAGGCTGTTCAATACATGGTAAATTGGCTATTCCAGAGCAGGAACTCAAAAAACAATAGCAGTTTGTATAATCTGGAGTTCTAAATTTACCACATTATGGAAAATCCTTTCTTTTAAGTGATCATTGCTGATACTAAGGTAGAGGAATGACACATGGTCCCGCTCTACTGAAAAATATTATTAGAGCTGAGAAGGAAATGTCTGTATGTTTGGTAGAGATCATGGATGCAAATGCATGGTGATTAGTCATACTCTGTTTTCCAATGGTTATGGCAATGGTCTCTGTTAGGCTCACCAAAGGAGGAATGCACAAGGCCAAAAGTGGCATAGGATTATAAATTTATTAGATCATCTGCAAAACAAATGGGCTGAGCCCCAAAATGGCACCAGCACCCAGGAATGGGAAGTCAGAGGTTTTAAAGGACTCGAGATGGGCTTTTTCTGGGTGGGGAACTCTCTGGGCAGATCTGGATCCTGGGAAAGTCTGGAGGGGAAAATAATGGTCTTAGCAAGTTGAATGTGGTCTCAGTGAAAGGGAATGTCGGTTGTGAAGTGGTCTAAGGGTCAGTTCCCAGGGGAGGGGAAAGCAATTCAATTATTTCATCAGACCTAAAAGTCTCCTATGTAGGGTGGAGGAGGCATAACATGATCTGCTGATTTATGGGAAGAAAATATTAAAACTTGTATTTGTATTATTTTATCTTGATACACTTGGCATTTCTGTGAATCTATTTTTAAAATATGTCTTTATTGAATTTTTTTAGAGAGAGAGGAATGAAGATGAAGAGAGAGAGAAACATCAATCAGTATGCATCCCAACCAGGGATTGAACCCACAACTAGGGTATGTACCCTGAATTGGAATCAAACTGACGACCCTTCAATGCATGAGATGACACTCAACAAACTGAGTCACATTGGGCAGGGCTCTGTGAATGCTTATAATGGACAAAATATATATTTGTACTGTAGTGCATGTACACAATCCTCCTATATAATAAAAGGATAATATGCAAATCGACCAAAAGGTGGAACTGGAACAACCAGAACAACCAGTCGGTGGAAGGCGGGGCCAGGGAGCAGATAGCGCCAGGCCAGCCAAGGTGTGTGTCAGCGGGTAGAAGGAGGGGACGGCGATCAGGGGGCTGGCAGCGGTGACCAGCAGCAGGTGGAGGGGCGATCGGGGGGCAGGGTCAGCCGCTCCCTAGCTGGGTCTGCCTCCTGCAGAGGGAGGCCAGACTGTGGCTTAGGCCTGCTCCTCATGGGGGAGCAGAAGGGGAGGAAGCAGGCCTAAGCTGTCAGTCGGACATCACCTGAGGGCTCCAAGACTGCAAGAGGGCTCAAGCCGGGCTATGGGACCCCTCCGGAGTGCATGAATTTTCATGCACCAGGCTTCTAGTTTATACATAAATGAACATATATCGGAGATATATACTTTTTATCATTCATTCATTCACTCAGCTGCAGGTACACTGGCCTCCTTATTATTCCTTGAACAAAATAAACACATTCCTGTTGCACTTGCTATTTCTTCTGTTTTAAAATGGGTATTTATCAGATCTTCTTATGGCTCATTCCCTTTATTCTGGGCTCTGTTCAGATTGCATGTCCTCAGAAAAGTCTTCTTTGACTATCCTGTATGAAAGAACAGCTCCTGGCAATTTTATCCCTTGCTTTGATTTCTTTTAACTCATAGCACATTTATACATTATTTTATTTATCTATTCATTGGCTATTTTCTCCATCAGAATACCAAATGCATGGGGGCAGAAACTGCATCCACTTCCCCCATCATTGACTCAGTGTTACAACAGGCTCTCAATAAATATTTGATCAATGATTTCTCAATTTTTTTGAAAAAGTTTGGACATTACTACTATTAAGGAAAGAATGGTCCATTTTAATAGGTTGTTGAAGATCTTTAAAAATAGAAATTTTGAGAACTTCCTAAGGTCACAATGAAAACTGCACATACCACTTCCCACAGATGTGAAAATTGATTGTGAATACTTGCATTTTCTAGGAAAAGTAGCCTGATTTTAAAAAGAAAAAATCAACTTATTCTTTCAATGTGACCTTGGAAAAATTACTTGACCATGTATAATCTGTAGTGTCTTCATCCATAAAACAGCATTAAGACAAGTCCACCTTCCTTTTGAGATGTGAGGTAGTAGATGTAAATTATTTGACACATAGTTGGAGTGAAGGAAATAATAGATAATATTATAATATGTCAAAATGATAATTCCTAGAATTAATTCTTTCAATATTTTTGAGTTGTTTTTTATTCCAAATGGATAACTTTTTCCTCTAATAAATCTCAAGGGATTGGCCAATGTCCCTCCAAGAAAGCATCACAACACATACAATTATTTCTTCCATTACTTAGATGCTGTTTTAAAAATGTGTATCTTGGGAGAAACCAAGATGGCAGCATAGGTAAACACCGGAAATTGCTGCCTCGCACAACCGCTTCAAAAATACAACTAAAAGATAAAACAGACATCATCCAGAAAGAAAGTCAGTTACCTACAAGAGCGTACCCATACGACTGTCAGCTGATTTCTCAACAGAAACTTTGTAGGCCAGCAGGGAGTGGCAAGGAATATTCAGAGTGATGAATAGCAAGAACCTACAACCAAGATTACTTTATCCAGCAAAGCTATCATTCAGAATTGAGGAGGAAGGCTGGCCCAGTGGAAATTCGACAACTAGAAGGAAAGAGAAA
>NW_006297837.1:0-216 GCF_000327345.1 Myotis davidii
GCTAATTATAATTGTACTAGTAGCCCAGTGCACAAAACTCATGCACTGGGGTTGGCGGGGGGAACGGGCCCCTCAGTCTAGCCTGCACCCTCTCCAATCTGGGACCCCTTGGGGAATGTCCGACTGCCTGTTTGTGCCCACACTTTTAACAGGTCACAGCTCCATTGTTGTTTCTTCCTTCTCATGCTTAAAACTATTGGAATTAGTAGGTATTCA
>NW_006297838.1:0-468 GCF_000327345.1 Myotis davidii
AGAAGTATATACAAGAGACTTCAGTATTTTAGCAGTTTTATTAAAAGCACCATAACCAATTCACCACAGTTGTTAATATAACCAGTATTCTCATCATTTAAAAGCTTTATACGCAAATTCTGAACTCTAGAAACAGGAATTCTCAATGTTTGAAAGAACTTTGTTCTCAACTCGCCAAGGAAAGTAGCTCGAATTGTAAACATTAGTAGTATTCTCAACACATTACTGCTTTCTACCTGAAATCTCGGTGATTGAACAAGGCCGGAAAGTGAGGTACGGTTCTATATACTTGTATTTCATGTCTTTCTTACAAGTTCTTAAACATTTCCTGAGTCCACAATTGAGTACTTTAGGGGTTTCAAGAGAATGTGATAGTTTTCTTAGAAGTATATTCAAGAAACTTCAGTATTTCAGCTGTTTGATTCAAAATACCATAACCAACCAAAGGACTTGTATGCATGCATATAA
>NW_006297839.1:0-506 GCF_000327345.1 Myotis davidii
TTATACTTTTTGGTTTCTTTGTCCCCCAAATAAAAATCAGACTTCTAGACCTTTTGCGGGCTTTGCCAGAAGCCCCATGTGTTGGGATGGGGGCCATGAGACCACACTAAAGGTCTGGCCTGTCACCAGCACTGATAACCCCCTCTGGGGATTGTGTATTGTTCATGGCTTATGGTCTCTGTAAAATGGGAAAACTTAGGTAAACAGGTCTTGTAAGACCAGATAATGGAGGAAGGGGCAGTGACTATAACAGGAATGTGCATTGGGGATACTAATTAACTAGGTACAGAGTTAGGCTGCTGGTCTCCTTCTCCTCCCCTCCCCGCCCCCAAAAATGTCTTATTTTCCTCATCAGCCATATTAGACTTCAGAGATCTCTGGCGACATTGTTATATCATTCAAACCTGTGCCATTTGATTCTGTGCATGACTGCTCAATTATTTACCAGGTCAATATCAGGCTTTAGATATCCTGTGTGATTAAATTTAACCAAAAAGAAAACTGTC
>NW_006297840.1:0-6212 GCF_000327345.1 Myotis davidii
ATTCAAATGCTGCCCCTTCCCTCGCCATGGAGTTTTGAGGGCAGGAAAGCTGCAGCGCAAGCCAGAATGCA
The DNA here is from genome assembly GCF_000327345.1 of Myotis davidii. Lineage (NCBI taxonomy): Eukaryota > Metazoa > Chordata > Mammalia > Chiroptera > Vespertilionidae > Myotis > Myotis davidii. The sequence continues at coordinate 72 of NW_006297840.1, forward strand.
AGCCTCCAGGCCCACCATGGCGATGGAGGGCATGAGGGCTGCTGCGCAGGCCATGCATCAACCACAGACCCCTGCCATGGCATTCGAGGGAGGAAGGGCAGAGTGCAGGCCAGTCACCAAACCCTGACCTCGACCATGGCAATCAAAGGGCAGGAGGGAATAGGCGCCGGAACAGGGCTCTGTGTTAGTTCTGGCGAAGGATAATAATGAATTTGATTTCCTTTCGAGATGGGAGGATATTGAATATTGTTAAAATATTGAAAAGGTGGTCAGCTCATTATGTGAATACTGTCTATGATGTAACATTACAGTCTATGAAATAACAATCCTGTCTATGAAATAAAAATCATCTCTTTGAAGTCACAATCCTTTCTATAAGGTATCAACACATTATATGAAGTAAAAATCAATTCTATGAAATAACAATCCTGTCTATGAAGTAACAATACAGTCTACGAAGTAAAAATGCTTTCTATGAAGTCACAATCTTTCTATGATGTAACAATCCTAACTAACAATCCTCTCTATGAAGTCACAATTCTGTCTATGCTGTAATGATACAGTGTATGAAGTAACTATCCTGTCTATGAATTAACAATCCTCTCTATGAAGTCACAATATTGTCTATGACGTATCAACACAGTATATGATGTAAAAATCAAGTCTATGAAATTATAATTCTGTCTATGAAGTAACAATACACTCTGTGAAGTCAAAATCCTCTCTATGAAGTCAAAATCCAGTCTATGAAGTAACAATCCTGTCTATGAAGTAACAATACTGTCTATGAGGTCACATTCTTGTCTATGAAGTAACAATCCTCTCTATGAAGTCACAATCCAATATATAAAGTAACAATCCTCTCTATGAAGTCACGATCATGTCTATGATGTAAAACTACAGTACAGGAAGTAAGAATCTGATCTATAAGGTATCAACACATTATATGAAGTAAAAATCAAGTCTATGAAGTAAGAGTACTGTCTATTTTGTAAACACACAGTCTATGAAGTCACAATCCAGTCTATGAGGTAACAATTCTCTGTATGAAGTCACAATCTTTCTATGATGTAACAATCCTAACTAACAATACTCTCTATGAAGTCACAATACTTTTTGTGATGTAACAATATGGTCTATTAAAAAGAATCCTGTCTATGTAGTAACAGTCGTCTCTATGAAGTCGCAATCCCATCTGTGATGTAACACTGCCGTCTATGAAGTAATAATCCTATCTGTGAAATAACAATACTCTCTATGATGTCACAATTCAATTTACGAAGTACTATTATATCTATAAAGTCACAATGCTTTCAATGATGTAACAATCCTGTCTATCAAGTAACCATCCTCTCTATTAGTCACAATACTGTCTATGATGTAACAATCCAGTGTAGGAAGTAACAATTCTCTCTATGAAGTAACAATCCTTTCTATGATGTACCAATCCTGTCTATGAACGAACAATCCTCTCTGTGAAGTCACAATACTGTCTATGAAGTGACATCCCATTCTACAAAGTAACAATTCTCTGTATGAAGTCACAATCCTCTCTTTGATGTAACAATCCTGTCTATGAGCTAACAATCCTCTCTATGAAGTCACAGTCTTGTCTATGATGTAACACTACAGTGTATGAAGTAAACATCAAGTCTATGATATAACAATCCTGTCTACGAAGTAAAAATACATTCTATGAAGTAAAAATCATCTTTATGAAGTCACAATTATGTCTATGTTGTAACACTACATTCTATGAAGTAACAATCCTGTCTATGAAGTAACAATACTGTATATGATGTCACAATCCAGTCTACGAAGAAACAATTTTCTCTATTAAGTCACAGTCCTCACGAAACCAGTTTGGCTCAGTGGATAGACCTTCAGCCTGCGGACTGAAAGGTCCCAGGTTCGATTCCGGTCAAGGGCATGTACCTAGGTTGCGGGCATATCCCCAGTGGGAGATGTGCAGAAGGCAGCTGATCGATGTCTCTCTCTCATCGATGTTTCTAACTCTCTATCTCTCTCCCTTCCTCTCTGTAAAAAAATCAATGAAATATATTTTTAAAGTCACAATCCTATCTATGATGTAACAATCCTATCTATCAACTAACAATCCTCTCTATGAAGTCACAATCCTGTCTATGTGGTATCAACACATTATATGAAGTAAAAATCAAGTCTATCAAATAACAACCCTGTCTGTGGCCTGTGCTTTAGCCCTCACACCCTCGATTGCCACGGCGGGAGTCTGTGGTTGATGCATGACCTGCCTCCGGCCCTTCCGCCCTCGTCCCCTTGGTTGGGGCCCGCTGTTGTAGCCTGGCTTGCGCTGCGGCCCTCCTGCCCTCCCATCACCATGGCGAGGGATGGGGCAGCATTTGAATTAGGTATTCTGACCTTATCCACCTCTTCGTCATCCAGTTGAGAAACTGACTTCTAATTCACTTTAGGACTTGCAATTTCTTCATCCATCCTTGTGTTTGGAGTTTCTTCCTTATCTCCACTAGTCTACAATATCTTCTTAGTAAGTTTGGCTATCTTGAGGCAACAGACACTACTCAAAGGGTCCTGGCCTCTATATATACTCTCTAGGTCAATGAGGAGCCGCTCACTTCAACTCTGGTTGCCCAAAATCCGTGGTTGCCATGGTGTGTCTTGACATCACAAAGCCTAAGCTTGACCATGCAGGAGGGGTGGGGGTGGGAAAGGATGCAGAAATATGAGATGCTCTGGTTATAGAAAAGAGACCTTCCTCTTACCTCCTAAAATTTTTCCCAAACTGACCTGTCTCTCTCTCATTTCCTCTAATTCCATTATAGTCCAGCATATGGCAGGGAGGTGGTGTTTCCTCTCAGCCACTTCTCAAACTCCCCCGTCATTTCAGTGGTTCATTCCACTAGGTTCAGATATTACCATTTCCCTCATGACTAATAATGTTGAGCATCTTTCATTTGCGTGTGTGCGCACACATTTTTCTCTTCAAGGAATGTTTATTCGTGTCCTTTCCCCCATCTCTGTCCTTGCCTCTGGTGAGGCCTCCTTCATTCTGTGGTGTGGCTAGGTGCCATCTTACACAGTGGGCCCTTCAGTCTTAATTCTGTCAATGATCCCTTGAACCCCTTTCTATGTGTGTCAGTTACACATTTCTAATAAAATCATCCTTTGCACCAAATTGAACACTCAGTTAACGAGAAATTTCTCTGTTTTTAGGTTGTTGGCATGAAGTGGAAGACAAGGAGGCCTGTTCCAAGCAGAACGCTTCTGTAGAAGGGGTCTCCCAGGTCAGGATCCCCAATACACATCCTTCTACTGAGAAGACTGATACCTGTGACATGTGTGGCCCATTTATGAAAGACATTTTGCACCTCCATGAGCATCAAGGAACACATCCTGAGGAGACCCCCTACACATGTGGAGCATGTACAAGAAGGTTTTTGGTTCAATGCAAACCTTCCCCAGCGCCAGAAGGAGCACAGTGGAGAGAAGTCCTTTGGAGGGGCCTCCGCGTCATCCAGTCTCTGGGGACAACCCAGTCAGATGGTGAGCGCAAAGTTCTGCAGCATCACCTCCGGGTACAGGCTCCTCTGCATGGGGGTGAGGAGAGTCCACTCCTCCGGGAGAAGTACACGGCCACGTCCTCGAATGTGACCGGGCCCCGGGTCTCCTTGGCCATCGGAACCTGTGGGCGCAGCGTGGCTCGGAGCTCATCAACAGCAGGGTGTGGGGCGCCATGGGCGGAAAACAGTCTCCAGAGGCGCTGCGGGCATGAGCCAGATGCAGACAGGGCCGCCCTTCTCCTATGCCGCCCGTGGGGCCCGCCCGATTTATTTTAGAATATTTCCAGATTAACACAAAAATTGTGAAGATAATACCCATGTACACCCTACCCAATTCCCCTTATTACTAATAACTTACTTCGGAATGGAGCAAATGTAACATGAAAAGAATCTTCAGTGAAACACTTAAGAGTGAAACCTCACTTCTCTAGTAACTCCAATATCCAACAAGGCTGTTCTAGACCAAGGTGTTAATGGAAAAAATGTACCAGTGTGGCATAAAACTTCACATCTTGAGCTGAACATCCTTTCAATAGTTTAACAATATTCAATATTACACCATCTCAAAAGGAAATCAAATTCATTATTATACTCCGCCAGAAGTAAAACAACACCCTATTCCTGCACCTATTCCCTCCTGCACTTTGATTGCCATGGTTGGGTTGGAGGTTGATGCCTGACCTGCGCTCTGGCCCTGCCCCCCTCGATTGCAATAGCAGGAGTCTGTGGTTGATACATGGCCTGCACTGTGGCCCTCCCGCCATCGATCGCCATGGTGGGGTTCCAGGGTTGCAGGCTGTTTTGTGCTGTGGCCCACCTCCCTGCAAACACCATGGCGAGGGAAGGGGCAGCATTTGAATAAGGTATTCTAACCTTATCCACTTCTTCCTCATCCAGTTGCGAAACTGACTTCTAATTGCCTTTAGGACTTACAGTTTCTTCATCCCTCCTTGTGTTTGGAGTCTTATTCCTCATCTTTAGTAGTGTACAGTATCTTCTTAGTAAGTTGGGCTATCTTGAGGCAACAGACACTACTCAAAGGGTCCTGGCCTCAATCTATACTCTCTAGCTCAATGATGAGCCGCTCACTTCAGCTCAGGTTGCCCAAAATCCGTGATTGCCATGGAGTGACTTGACATCATAAAGCCTCAGCTTGACCATCCAGGAGGGCCGGGGGTAGAAAATGATGCAGAAGTCTCAGGTGCTCTGGTTATAGAAAAGAGACCTTCCCCTTACCTCCTAAAATTATTCCCAAATTGTCCTTCCTTTCTCTCTTTCATTCACTCTAGTTCCATTATTGTTCAGCATATGGCATGGAGGTGGTGTTCCTCTAAGCCACTTCCCATACTCGCCCGTCATTTCAGTGGTCCATTCCAACATGTTCAGATGTTACCTTTTCCAAGCATTTTGAGTGTTGTGTTTTTTAATGGATGACTTATTTTAGAATAGTTCCAGATTAACAGAATAATTGTGAAGTTAATACCCATGTCCCCCGTATCCAATTTCCCTTATTACTAATATGTTACTTGGGTATGGGGTAAATGGAACATGAAGTGAATCATCAATGAAAGAGAGTAAAACCTCTCTTCTCTAGTATCTCCAATATCCTGCAATGCTGTTCAAGACCAAGTTGTTCAAGGAAAAATTGTACCAGTTGTGGCATAAAACTTCACATCTTGAGCTGACAATCCTGTCAATAGTTTAACAATATTCAATAATATACCATGTAAAATGGAAATCAAATTCATTATTAAACACTGCCAGCACTAACACAACACCCTGTTCCTCATGACTGCGACCTGCACCATCCATTCAACCCCCCTAATCCAAACCTAAATTAAACATCAGCTTCTTTTCTTCCTTGTCAGTATGAGAAATTTTGAGGGAAAAATCACCCTTCAGTCTTCTGCTACACCTTATTCTAGGCGTTTGGCTCAGTATGGAATGACTTGTCTGGTTCCCCAATTAAAGAATTCTACAGTACTCTCCCTTCTCACATGCCTGCCCCTGTAGAACCTGGGTATCACCTCTGGTAGATGAACACTCCAACACTTCTTTTGCATTTCTTGGCTTGCTTACAGGAGGTTTTCCCCTTCCGGTAGTAAAATACAATTATCTGATTTTTTCTGTCTTTCTCCATCTTATCTTCAGTCAGCTTAGATTCCAATTTTACCATCGCCACTATCTTGGTTATGTAGTTTGGATCAATTTAAACACAGAAAGACATTGGTTTTGGGAAAGAAATTGGAAAATGATCAGGAAATGGGATTGTAAATGAATGACAATAGGATTGAATGAGGAAGTGTATGTGGCCAAAAAGCACAAGGCCAGAATATTGGGTGAGGAATTACTGGGGAAGGGGCAGCATTTGAATAAGGTATTCTGATCTTATCTACCTCTTCGTCATCCAGTTGAGAAACTGACTTCTAATTCACTTTAGGACTTGCAATTTCTTCATCCATCCTTTTGTTTGGACTTTCCTCCTTATCTCCACTAGTCTACAATATCTTCTTAGTAAATATGTGTTTTTTAATATATCTTATATTGATAAGATATTATATATGTGTCCTTGTCCCCACGT
>NW_006297841.1:0-489 GCF_000327345.1 Myotis davidii
AGATCTGGAAACAGCCCAAGTGCCCAACAGCAGTCGAGTCGATTAAAAAAACTGTGGTTCATCTACACGGTGGAATACTATGCAGCCCTGAAAAAGGAAGAACTCTAGCCATTCGCAACAGCACGGAGGGACCTAGGGAGCATGACGCTGATAGAGCGTTGGCCTGTGGACTGAAGGGTCCCGGGTTTGATTCCTGGTCCAGGGCACGTGCCCAGGTTGCGGGCTGGATCCCCAGGGTGGGACGTGCAGGAGGCAGCTGACCAATGATTCTCTCTCATCATTGATGTTTTCTCTCTCTCACCCTTTCTCTCTTAAATCAGTAAGAAATATTTTTTTAAAAATGGAACTCCCATTTGACCCAGTGATCCATGTGTAAGAATATTTCCTAAGAAACCCCGAAACAGCCATTAGAAAGAATGCATGCCCCCTATGCTCATAGCAACACCATTGACAAGTGCGAAGATCTGGAAACAGCCCAAGTGCCCATTA
>NW_006297842.1:0-365 GCF_000327345.1 Myotis davidii
CAACGGCATATTTCACAGACCTAGAATGAACTCCAAAAATTCATCTGGAATTAAAAGAGATCCCTGAATAGCTGCAGCAATCCTGAGAAAGAAGAACAAAGTAGGTGAGATCTCAATACCGTATATCAAACTGTATTACAAAGCCACTGTTTTTAAAACAGCTTGGTACTGGCACAAGAACAGACATATAGATCAATGGAATAGAATAGAGAACCCAGAAATCTACCCAAACCACTATGCCCAATTAATATTTAACATAAGAGGCAAGAACATACAATGGAATCAAGACAGTCTCTTCAATAAATGGTGCTGGGAAATTTGGTCAGACACATGTAAAAAAATGAAACTAGACCACCAACTTATGC
>NW_006297842.1:712-16361 GCF_000327345.1 Myotis davidii
TAGCCACGTAGGACTACAGGCAGCACAGAAATTGGCCAGGCTTTCGGCACCAGAGAAGTCTAGCAAGCAGATGACTAGACTCCCAAAGGCTGAGGAAAGCTGGTTTGCTAACTGATCATCCACAGGAAATAAAATGTGAGTGGTTAGAAAAGTCATTAAAAATATCCACTTCATTTTGTTATCAAAGCTATATAAACTAAAATACCAGTGAAATACTATTTCTTACCTGTCAAAATAGCCAAAGTTTTAAAAAAATGCAGTTGTTGAAGGTGTGCCATAATTCATATGCTACTATTAGCAGTATAAAGTAGTATAGCATTTTTTGGAAAAGAGGTTGCATTTCATGTCAAGAGCTTTGAATAATTTTTTTTCAAATCCTGAGACTCTACAGCCAAAAAAAGCGCAATCATTTTTGAGTGTTTATTATGTAACAGATAATATGCTTAGCACTTCATATATTTAAGTCTTTTCATCCTCACAACAACCCTATGAAGTATTTATTTTTATCCAGTTTTAACCCTATAAAAATAAACCAAAGCATGAAAAATTTAGGATTAGTATGTTATAGTAGTGAAACGGAATTTTTGGACTGGATAATTTTTTCTTTGTCTTCCAGAGTTGAAGAATGAATCCACGGACAGAGAGTGGTATAGCAATGGTGGACGTTTTTTGAGGAACAAGTACAGACTCCCATGTGGGGAGGGGGAGAGTCCCATAGAATGGACTCCCATGTGGGGAGGGGGGAAGGGTCCCACTGAGTTCCTTTTCCCTGTGGCTTATAAAGGTTGCAGATCCTGGTGCCTGGATATCCCCTCTGATTGGTCACTATTTCCTTGGACTGGTTACTATAGTAACTCCTGAACTCAAAGGTCAAACATTACATGGGACATGTGATGCCCTCCTCTCTCATTGTCCTCCTATCCCTTCTGGTCTTTCTTCCTCCTTTATTTTGTAAATATAGACCTCTTGGCTACTCCCAGTTCCCTTGTCTTATGGAAATGTAACTTCTCCCAGTCTGTAGCCCTGTGTTTTTTTCCGTGGACCCCAATTCTAAAAATTCCCTAAACCTGCCTATATTCCCCTAAAATTCCCATTCCAGCATCAACATGCATCAGTATATGCAGAATATTACCAACCAGGCGATCTCTTCTGAACTTTTGTATCCAGAGTTGACTTCCCACATGGCTTACTTTTGTCTCTAGCTCATTGCAGGTAGAGTGGATATCATGTGTCCCATAGTACTCATCACCATTAACATTATTAGACATCCAATGGCAAAGACCTCCAGTAATTAAAGACACTCTTATCTGGGAGGACATTCTAAGGGCCTGGAGATCACCTCCCATTGCCCAGTAGCTGAGGGCAGAGGGCAGACCTCTCTTTGGTTAAGGTTAAATTCTTTATTGCACACTTTTCAAATGTGAACTGACAAGATGGTTTTAAGAAAATGAACTTTTAGATCTTTGAGGTACTTTAACCATAAAAATGGGTTTTTTATTACCTTGAGAATATCAAACCAAAGCAACTTTTTAATGATTTAATTAATGTACCCTAAATCCATAAGGCTTACTGTCTGCTTCTATCAAAAATATGCCTTTTAATAATGAAGTATATGAAGCATACAAAACATCCTCATTGAAAGGGGACATTTGACTTCTGACATAATATAATGAATCTGATATATGGCAGAGAGGGTGGGTAGGTTGATAAATTGCCTTTCATGATATCATCTCCTCTAGCCCCTGGCTACTAGTAAGATATGCATCACACTTGTGAGAGAGTTCCAGGAGCTAAAGAAAAAGCATAAAGATATTATTGAATGCTAACAACATCTTCCATCTCTCTGACTCTAAGAAAATATGATCATAATATATATAAAACAAATTAAAGAATTTATTTCTGACATTTTAAAAAATATATTTTTATCTATTTCATAGAGGAAGGGAGAGGGAGAGAGAGAAACATCAATGATGAAAGAGAATCATTGATAGGCTGCCTCCTGCACACCCCCTACTGGGGATAGAGCTGGGAACCTGGGTTTCTGCCCTTACTGGGAATGGAACCGTGACCTCCTGGTTCATAGATTTATGTTCAACCACTGAGCCATGCTGGCTGGGACATTTATTTTTTCTTTTTATTTTTGATTGTTATTTAATCATTTTGAAAGGCAAAAATGCATGCACTCATCATACAAGCTTATCAAAAGAACATTATGTATTTAATCATGAATTTTCATAAATGATAAATTTTAACTACACACAATGCATGGTTTATTATAAGAAAAATGAAACATAACATATTGGTATATTATCTAATTCTTATAACTTAAAATGGATAAACTCATGTGAGATGTATAACATTTCAATCTTGGGTGCACTGCACTTATTAACCTATCTTTAAGATATGTTCCAGTATTTTTCTCAATATTTTTAATAATATTCTCTGAAACATAAAGCACTTTAAAGTGGCAAATGAAATGAACTTTATGTGATAAAGAAAAAAAACAACTGAATGTTTGGCTTGTAAATGAGAATTAACTTTGCTAATCGGGTTGTATACAGATATTTTTTATAAATCAAAATTTCATAAATCATTAATTTATAGTTCAAAAATATCTTTGAAGTTCAAGATAAAAATATTTAAAATATTAAATCAATAAAATTATAACTATTAAAATATATTCATTATTGCAACTCTGTATAAGTCAAGATTCAACAGATAACACACTAAAATTAGGATTCTTGAGGATGATTTATTTACAAAGGGACTAATTAAAGAGGAATGGTGATGTTATAAAGCAGTGGTTCTCAACCTTCCTAAGGCCACGACCCTTTAATACAGTTCCTCATGTTGTGGTGACCCCCAACCATAAAATTATTTTCATTGCTACTTCATAACTGTAATTTTGCTACTGTTATGAATCATAATGTAAATATCTGATATGCAGGATGTATTTTCATTGTTACAAATTGAACATAATTAAAGCATCGTGATTAATCACAAAAACAATATGTAATTATATATGTGTTTTCTGATGGTCTTAGGCGACCCCTGTGAAAGGGTCGTTCGACCCCTAAAGGGGTCGCGACCCACAGGTTGAGAACCGCTGTTATAGAGGAACCACAAGGACTAAAATGAAAACTTTGCATGCCCCCTTCTGGGAATCAAGGCCCCAACCTGGGCATGTACCCTGATTGAGAATGGAACCAGCAACTTTTCAGTGCATGGGGCAATACCCAACCAACTGAGCCACACTGGGCAGCACTCTCTTTCTCTTTCTTATTCCATTAAGACCACTTTCCAAAACTCATCTTATGTGCTAAATATTCTTATTTTTGTCTGTATTATATATATAATTTTAACGAACATCCAAAACTTTGTTATAATGGCAAACAGTGTGGCTTCCAATCTTGCTTTACTAACAAAACCCTATCTTTATTTTGATCCCAACATTCCCAGTCCTGATCATTATAGTCAATCTCATTCTTTTGGAGAAAGCCTGGTATTCACAACTGTACTTGTGCATATGTGACCTGGTTTTGTCCAAAAAGTTGTAACTTTAGATCTCCTGAGGAAGCACTAGGAAAGGAATTTCCTCTTAGATAATAGGGAGGTAGGCATGTGAAGGTAACTCTCCACTCTCTTGTCATCTGCAATTGAATACAATCTTCTGTATGTGTGATTACTGCAGCTGTGCCAATCATTTGATATTTCATGGAATACCAAGGAAATAGCAGGAATATTGTAGGAGCATTTGGTATTACACACTTTTTTTTAATAATAGGCTTTCTGAATTTTAGCTTTGCTTATGGTTGCTGGAATAAAGCCAGTACATACCAACTTTTCTTGATGCTAATTGCTGTCAGGGTATTAAGTTCTGATCATGGACATACAACTTCTGATTGTTTCTTTCTCTAGCTGTTCTCATATTGTTGTCTAGAATGCATACAACATGGCTCTAACAATCATTTTATACTCTAAAGTGAGTTGGGAATGGGAGCCATAAAAAAGATGGAAGGAGGCTAGATCTCCAATTCTATGGAGAACGTTTAAGGCCATGACCATCTACCTGATCTTTTACATAATAAAGAATTAAATTTCTATGTTTTAAACTTCATTTTAATTTTGGACTCTCTGTTCTTTAATTCCAAAACTAATCTAAACTAATACTGATTCAGATTCCTGATTTTTGAGTTACATATGGAAAGATTAACTACTGTAATTTTAGGTTATCATTAAACGAAATAAAAATATTTCCCTTCTTCTTGTTTGGTTTCTCTGTTACTTGCAGAGGAAGCATTCAACAGGATTAAAAAATAAAAACTTCATAGATATATTAATAGACTTCGATAATTAGTATTATGTGTACTAACAAGTTTTTATGTGAGATAAAAAAATGAGCCAATAATTTATTAGATCTAATTTTGCTAGGGTACATATTTGAAGCAACATTATACTTGAAAACACACTTACTGACCTCTATTGCTAATTTTCATAGGCAAAGCTTTTAAAAAGAATAATCTTTCTTATAAGATAGTATTTAAACTTCTATATTTCATAGTTATATTAAAAATATTTTAGCATCATGAAATAATTTCCATTTAATAATATACTTTATTTTACATATGTATGTGTATGTTTATATGTATAGATTAATATGTTTGAGTTCTAATATTAAAAATTATATTTCCAATCAGTTATCTTTTGTCATATGATATAGTCCAGATTAAAAAGCTCTTGATTTTTCTCATTCAAACAACTATGTTTAAATGGCATAAATAAAGCTGTTTTTCAAATGTAGAGCTTCTTTTTATCCACTATGTATTATGAATATTATGACTAATGGACTGAGTTTAGAAAGTTAACATGCATAAAGTTAATTCTTATTTAATTTCATAAAGAATGTTCAGGGTCAGTCAGTAGCATGAGGAAGACAATTATTCAGAAACATAGAAGGTAATTTCCTTCTGTAGCTGACTTGTATTTCAGGTCTATTCTATGTCTTTACATTGCCAGCCTTCCTACTTCTTGAATATTTTGGAGATGTCAGGATAATCAAGATATGAACACAGTCAAGTCCCTCATTGCCTTGAGCATTGCTAAAGGATAGTCAAGCTATTTGCTGATCTCTAGCTATATTTTAACCAAACTGTATTTTATAAAGAGTCTCTAGGCTCAACCATGAGACATTTTTATGCCTCATTTAATTGATGCTTCCAACCATAGCCCTCAGTGATTTGGTAATATTTTAAATCCCTGCCTAAGTTTTTTCTCTACTAGATAACCAGTGGGTAGAGCTGCCAGAATATTTGTGGCCAAGAACTGACTTAATGGTTCCTGGGAGAGTGTTATTATTTGATCGCTCTTCCCATTCTAATGTCTACTTTCTGTAGTTTCACAGAAAACTATTACCTTTAAAATTAGTCCTCCCCTGCTTTTCCTTCCGATCCTATCATCTCCATGTTTTCCCCTCAGAACATGGAATTAAAAGTCAACCACAACTGCTTCTGAAACTAAGCCCTACTAGTGTTTGACTTAGGCCAGGATACTGACCTCGGAGTCATGAGTTCTGTAAAATACACATTGAGATGAGTAAATAAAGTTGTAATATAACAGCGATAGGCACATAGTAAATACTTTAAGTAAAGTTCAGTTTCTCTACTTCCCTTTTATCCTTATTACAGTTATAACTGGCCCTTTTGTATTGAAGAACTAACTCATCAGGGACTTTTAATTCAAATATAGTTTTCAGTAAACATTTATTGTATATCTATACCTACATTTAATCAAGTATTTGTTTCTCTTCCCTTTGTTTATAAATTACATGGTTGTTAATTTGTACATCAGAACTTTAATTGGACAATTATGTATTTTTAAAATTAGAAATATTTCATTGAAATACAATAATATCAATTTGTTATTATATTGGGAAGATTCCATGCATTTTGGAATTTACTGAATAATATCTATTTTGATATTACTACCATTTATTAGTAATTTTATCAATTTGAAGTTTTCAAGCTTACTGGTATATTCAAGGTGATTATATCTCCAAATGCAGATAATATGTCAAGCATACTTTTTGCTTCCTTCAAAAGTATAAGGAAGTACAAGAAATGGACCCTTTATTATTTCAATGAATGGCACTAATTTTCTATTATTCTATCTAATAATAGAGAAACATGGTAATTAACCGTAAATTCGCTACTCTTCCCATTGGCTAATCAGCGAGATATGCAAATTAACTACCAGCCAAGATGGCAGCTGGCAGCCAGGCAGCTGAAGTGAGCAGGAGGCTTGCTTGCTCCTGTGATGGAGGAAGCCAAGGTTCCCCACCTGCCGTAGCCCAGCTCTGAGGCTCTGGATGCAACAATGTTGCAATTATAGAAGCTAAACAAACTCCAGGTATCTGCTTTCAACCAGCTCAGCCTTAGAGCGGCCAGTGATGGCAACAGAGTTTCAATTATAGAATCTAAGCAAACCCAGATACCTGCTTTCAGCTGGCAATGGCCTCAGAGCTCTCAGCTCCAGTGACAGCTGTAGAAGGTAAATAAGTCCCAGAATAGAAAGAAAAAAGGAGAGGCTGGGAGCTTCAGTCACCCACCAGCCTGAAAACAGCCCTCAGCTCCTCACCCAGACTGGCCAGGCACCCCAGTGGGGACCCCCACCCTGAAGGAGGTATGACCAGCTGCAAACAGCCATCATCTCCTCATCCAAGCTGGCCAGGTACCCAAGTGGGACCCCCATCCTGATCTAGGACACCCTTCAGGGCAAACCAGCTGGCCCCCACCCACGCACCAGGCCTCTATCCTATATAGTAAACGGGTAATATGGAAACTGACCCTAACAACAGAAGGACTGGGAATGACTGGTCACTATGACACACACTGACCACCAGGGGGCAGATTCTCAATGCAGGAGCTGCCCTCTGGTGGCCAGGTTGCTCTCACATGGGAGGAGCTCTGCTCTGCCACAGGCCAGGCTGAGGGACCCCCCCTCCTCCACGGAGTGCAGAAATTTTTGTGCACAAGGCCTCTAGTTATAAATATTAGACTTAAGCAATGAATCTTCGTATTAAACAATATATTTTATATTTCCATAATTACCTTAATCTCACGTGGACTTTTGTACTTCCTTTTCAGAATTTATAATTTTCTCTTAGTTCCTTAGAAATATTGTTCTGGTTTTACATGTAGGGAAATATCCCATGTAATTCCAATGGGAAACCAGAATATCTTCTTAGTGGTTGTATACTTGATTCATAACTTGAGGCTTAATACACCCAGGACCTAGAAATTGTCTATTGTTTTGAGAAATCCCAATGATGGGCATTGAAATATTCTCTCTCTCTCTTCCTCTCCCTTCCTCTCTGAAACCAATTTTTAAAAAAATTAATAAAAAAGACCCTTAAGGTCATCGTTTCTTAAACTCATCAGAGATATGAGCATGCAAAGAAACCTACTGAATTATAGCCCACAAAGTGATTATCCAGTCCTAGAAGAGAAGTGATCCACGGCTACTTTTATATCTCACAGATATAAATGCAGACAGAGGAAGAAGCCATCGTAGCTGTGACTAAGGAGAAAACAGGTATGCTTTTAATAAGTTGTTAAAGAATATTAATGGGTTGATATAACATTTTAGAATCCTAGGGAGGAAGAAAATCTGAAACTACCTGCCAATTCTTTTCCACAAGCTTTATTGAGCATTCATCAGAAAAATTGTGAGCAGCACAGGAGAGCTGAGACAGATTCCACATAAGATTCAGGTGTGCACGGGCTGCTGCAGTCTGAGGGCAAGGCAGTAGAACCCCTGGTCACTTCAGGTACTCATGTGGTGGTGGTATGATGGGTCTGCTAAAATGTGAAAGCTTTCTGTCCCTGCTTTCAAGTGTTTTTTTTATTTTTATTCTCACCTGAGGATATTTTTTCCATTGATATTTTTAGAGAGAGTCACATTGATTGGTGATTGGTTTTCTCCCATACCCACCCTGACCAGGGCCAGGATTGAGCCTGCAACCGAGGTACCTGCCCTTGTCCAGGAATTGAACCCATAACCTCTGAATCCAAGGACCAAAGTTTTAACTGCTGAGATAAATCATCCAGGGCTAAAGAACATTTTTTTTTAAAGATTTCTAAATATCTACATTGACGTTCATGTTTTTATATCATTATCTATCTATCTATCTATCCATCTATCTATCATCTATCTATCTCTTTAAACATCTTTAAGACACTAGTGACTTTAAATTAAAATGACAACAGTGGATTGGGAGATTTATAGCATATGTAGAATTAAATACATAATGAGGGAAAAAAGAATAGGCTTGTGGTAATTTGAAGTATAATTTTGTAAGATTCTTGCTTTGTTTATAAAATAGTAGATCATTTTTAAGGTAGACTTGATAAATTAAAAATGCATAAGAGAAACCTCAAAATAAATAACACAAAGAGATATAACTAAAGAGTCAACATTAAATAGAATGGAATACTACAAAAATATCAATTCACTCTAGAGATGGGAGAAGATGAACAGAGTAAGAAAGAGCAGACAGGCAAGTAAAAAACATACCATTTTAGTAGACTTAAACACAAATATATCAGTTATTATGTTAAATGTAAATACTATTTGGTTCTTCCAGAAAATTTACCCAAGACAAAGTGAGAAGCTCAAATATCTACACATGTAACACCTGTGAATAATAAAAAGGAGAATCATTAAGAGTAAGTAAGCGAAGCGTTCATGTTGCCAATGTAGGTTTAATACTAATAACACCAGGGATAAAAGAAAAATGGATTGTGCAAAAATAACTTCAGATTGTGAAGTACCATTTTCTCCACATTGTAACAAGGGCACATGCACCATGACTTATAGTTGATAATGTTGACTTTCATCAACTGACCAAGGTAGTGTTTGACAATGAAGGCTCTCCTCTCTCTCCAACACGCTACTTACTTTACAGCAAGTCACTATTTGGAGGAGTGAAGCTCTATCTCCTGAAGGACAAACATCTACACAAATTATTTGAAAATTTTAGGTAAAGCAAAGTTGTCTCTTTTCCCTCCTTCATTCATTCAATTATATGTTTATCTTGCTATGAACTAATCAGAGTATGTTCTATGAGCACATGGAAATTAAAATAGAAATTAATAACAGAAAGATATTTTGAAAAACCCCAAATGAGGAAGAATTAGTCAAAGCACTCTAAATGACCCATAAAATCTATAATAAAAGAAAAATTGCAAGGGAAATTAGAAAATATTTACACATGAATAATAGTAAAATCACAAAATATCAAAATTTTGGGATGCAGTTATTCATCATAAAGATAATTTCAAACTTAATTATGTTTAAAACTTAAAAACATAACATTTATAAATTATGCTTCTAACTTAAAAACTATAAAAATTAAGGTAAGGGTGGAAGTCATTAAAACTAAAAATGAACACAAAGAAGAGAATATAAACAAGGTGAGAAGAGGATTATTGAGCAATTTAATAAAATTTATAATATCCTGGACATAAATTATCCAAGATAAGGAATGAAACTACGGATATAAACAGACTACACATACTAACAAAATAGTAAGAAAATGTAATAAAATGTGAATAAACTCAACAATATCAATGAAGTGGAATAATTCTTGAAAGACAATTAGCATAACAAAAATGAATATTTTACATATATTACATATATTAAAGTATTTGAATTTTTACTTATGAAAGTTTGTCACAAAGATAACTACAGGCCCATTTTGTTTCATTAGTAAATTCCAAACATTTAAGGAAGTGAAAATAATAATGTACAAATAATTTTAGAAAATAAAGGAAGGTATTTTTAATACATTTTATTAGGTAAGTATAGCTTTGATTCCCAAACTAGACAAAGATATACAAGAAAAGAAAATTAAACACAAAATCTCTCCTGAATAAGGTGCAAACATTCTATAAAAAGTTAGCAAATTATATGCAATTTATAAAATTACTAGAAAATGTGGTTTAGCTCAAGAATGTAAGAATAATCTAATATACAAAAGAATTCAAAGATTAAGTTAATATAATGTGTTCCTTTTTTGAAAAATGACAAAATTCAGTATTTGCTCATGGAAAAACCATTCGTCAAATAATATAAGAAATTATCTTAAATACATAAAATGACTTAAAGATTATGTGGTTAATATCATACTTAATGTAAAATAGTGAATGCTTTCTTCCTGAAGCTAGGAACATAACAAATAACTTTCCCCTCACATTATAAGTAGATACTGAATATTATAAGGCAAGGAAAAGAAATAAGTGACATAGAAATTAGAGAGACAATATAAACTGTCTTACATGACCTATTGTATATGTAGAAAATCCTGAAAAAAATTACCAGAAGAATACCTAAAGAACTAAAAGTGAATTTACTAATGTTTTAGGACACAATATTAATACACAAACAATTACACTACTCTTAATGCTATCAGTTAATTGGAAAATAAAATAATAAATTCTATAAAACAGTTAAGAATATTAAATAAATCCACAAAAATCTGGTCAATGAGTTAATATGCAAAAATAAATTGAATTTCCTATACTAGTAAGTGATCCATTTGGCAAAAGTATTTAAAGTGCCTTTTACAGTATCATTCAAGAATATAAAATACTTCCTGGTAATTTAATAAAATATATGCAAGACTTCTCTGAAAACTTATTGTTTAGATTCTAATAAGAGTATTTTAGGGATGGGGAAAAGTGAGAGAGGACCTAATAAAATAAAAGTTATACTTAGTAAATGATCGAGAGGACTTTATATTATTAACATTTCAAATTTTCCCAAATTGATATATAGATTTAATATAATTTTGATAAATATCCAGGCAAGCATTTTTAAAGAAATTTATTTGCTATTTCTAAAACTTATAAAAAGAGGCCAAATAATTTTGAGAAAGACTTACTCTAATTGACCTTAAAATTAATTATAGGACCTCCATCCAGCCAAGAAGGTGGTGTAGGTAATCTCGGTATTCACATCTCCCACAACCACATCAAAATGACAACTAGACTATAGAAAAACCATAATTGAGGACCCCTTGAAATCTAGCTGAACAGAAGTTCTGAAACAGGATATAAAGAAGGAGCCATTCAAGATTGTTAGGAGGGGCAGAGATACAGAACTGACTGGTCCCATGTCCACTTGTGGCTGTTAAGGAAAGAAGTTGAGAAATGCTTTTCCTAGCTTGAACCTTCCATTGATTGGAGATTGTCCAACAGGTGCTATGGGCTTCAGAGAGAAGCTGAGGGTAGGATAGGCAGTTACTCTACTAGATAGAGCTGAAATTGATGGTTTACCTGGAGCATGTACTATAAAGCCTCAGTAGCATCTACTACACATGGTTTCAAATTCTAAGAGGGGCATTTTTTTACTTATCACTCAGAGTTCAAGCCACAATAATTAAAAAAAAAGTGTTTGGCTCATCTTTCTGTGCCAGTGGAAAGATTGTGTTGGTTTTTAAAATTTAATTTAATTTAAATTTTTTCTATTTAAATTCTTTGTTGTTGAAAGTATTACATATGTCTGCTTTTACCCCCATTGACCTCTCTCTGCCTGCTCCCATTCCCCGAAACATGCCCTCACGCCCCTACTCTCTATTATTTCCATTGCTTATGCTTATATGCATGTACACAAGTATTTTGGTTGATCTCTTACCCCCCACTCCCCTGCCTTCCCTCTGAGGTTTGACAGTCTGTTCGATGCTTCTATGTCTCTGGAGCTATTTTTGTTCATCAGTTTATGTTTTCGTTATATTCCATAAATGAGTGAGATGATGTGATATTTATCTTTCTCAGACTGGCTTATTTCGCTTAGCATAGTGCTCTCCAGGTCCATCCATGCTGTTGCAAATGGTAAGAGTTCCTTCTTTTTTACCGGAGCATAGTACATCGTGTAGATGTACCACAGTTGTTCTAATCCACTCATCTGCTGATGGGAAGTGTATGTTTAGGTCCTTTGCTCATTTTTTGATTGGATTATTTATTTCCCTTTTGTTAAATTGAATGAGTTCCCTATAAATTTTGGAGATTAATCCCTTATCAGATGTAACACTGGCAAATATGTTCTGCCATGCAGTGCGCTCTCTTGTTGTTTTGTTGATGGTTTCTTTTGTGGTGCAGAAGCTTTTTATAATCCATAGGCAGCAAAATATCAAACATATTTCTTAGGAATATCTTTACTGACACATGTCCAGGGACAATAGAAATTAAGGAGGAAATAAACAAATGGGAAGATTGCTTTTCAAAGGTTTAGCACTTTGCAGATCTCAACTTTACAAGGAAGACAGTTACAACTCACTAAGGCCATCCCTGCTAATCTTCTGTGCTGATGTGGACACGGGAACCAAGCTACTAAGTGAAGTTCCCTTCTGCCCTGGCAGGAAAGCTCTAGCATCAGGTCATAAATTTACCACTCTAACATTCCATCCTACCGTCATTCTGAACCATACATATGTTCTTTACTGAATGGTCTGCTAACATTTATATACATTTGTTTTTTATTTGCTTTTCTGTGTTTTTCTATTCAGTGTTTTAGCTGTTTTACCCTAGGAAGATATTCAGCATGTCTGGTCAAAACCCATGGTCTTCTCACTTGATTGTAGTATGGAAGCTGAGGAAAGGAATGCCAGCCTGTCTGTCATTAAATTCTATCTGTTTCAATGTTGGGGAAGGCATTTTGGATATTTTAGATATAAAGATCCTAATGCATCCCTAAAATATAATTTTAGAAGTAATGAGTCAGGAGGTGGGAGGGAAGTGGAGATGATATACAGGATAAAGCTGTTTGTTTTGGCTGCAAAAGTAATTTCTTAATGTTTAGCCTAATATTGAAGCCATACGTAATTTCAAGCTAAATTAGAGCATTTCAGTGATTGTCTAAATAATTCATGTGAAAATAAGACATAAATATGTTTTGCATATATTACGCAGCTATTTCAGGATGCTATTTATTTTTAAGAAGTAAAGGCACGGGGGTAAAAGTGCCATATCACCTTAAATTTATACAATTATAGTCTAAATATATTTATTTATTTATATTTTTATTGATTTCAGAGAGGAAGGGAAAGGAAGAGAGAGATAGAAACATCAATGATGAGAGGGAGTCATTGATCAGCTGCCTCCTGCACATCCTCTGCTGAGGGTAGAGCCCCCCACCCGGGCATGTGCTCTTAACCAGAATCGAACCCGGGACCCTTGAGTCCGCAGGTCGATGCTCTATCCACTGAGCCAAACCAGCCAGGGCTTGATTTATTTTTTATCTTACTATCAGAATATAAGCTAAAGAAGCATTTACTCTTCCCTTCATTTTATACCTTCAGGGTTCTTAGTAAGTCTCCATCTTCCCTTTTTTCTTCAGTAGCTAAGGAAGCTTAGTCTCTCTACCATGTTGAGAAGTTATCTCATCTCAATTGTTAATCACAGCAGAGGCTCTCCTTTGGAGAAATGCATACATATCATCTTGATGCTATAAATTAATGAACATCCACTTACCAAGATTTTTCTACTTCTTTTTTTAAATATATTTTTAAAATTGATTTCAGAGAGCTAGGGAGAGGGAGAAAGAGATAGAAACATCAATGATGAGAGGACATTGGGCAGCTGTCTCCTACTCACCCCTACTAGGGATCTAGCTGGCAACCCTGGCATATGCCTTGACTGGGAATCGAACCTCTACTTCCTGGTTCATGGACCTATGCTCAACCACCAAGCCACACTGTCTGGGCAAGATTTTTCTGCTTCCTACTGCTTCTAAAGTAGTACTAATGTTTTAAAATGGTCAGTGGTTCTTAAGACTGGCCATGCATTAAATATCAGCCCAGGAGGGCTTTTAAAAAATAAAAATTCCACACCCCTGACAGGAATTAGCATTTACAAGGCTGTGCATCAAATACTGATAATCTTAACAAACCTTTCCAAATGGTACATATAAATTTAGCTTAGTCCTAAATCTCAGATTAACTGTGAGAATCACTGAATTAGAACAGGTGACCTATTGCTCTGGATGATTTAGATAAAATCAGGTAGGCATTCTAAAATTAGAGAACTTCCATGGGCTTAATGCATTCTGGTATAATGTATTCTTGAATGAATATGTGAACTATGACTTAGAGGAAAGGAATAAAAATCACTACTGTCAAAAAAGGGCCCCATAACTAAAGAAAAGTAAATTGTTCAAAAGAGAAAAATTAAGGGCATTTTTAGACAGAAGAGCTAATTAGCTGTTATATTTATCTCTATAGTGGTGAGACTTTAAACACTTATTTTAATTAAACAAAAACATAAGGACATACTTGCCCAGAGTAAGAGATTTGGGTTAATGTTCAATCATTTTTATATGATCAAACTGGATTTATGTATGTGCACACATATGCATTTTATTTTCTAATTAAATGTCATCATATTTATCTTCATTTTTAATTGAGATATAATAGAAATATACCAACTGCACATATTTAGTTAGCATTTTCTAACTTTTTATCAGCAGCATGTGCAGTTTCCAGATCCTACACATTCTCACTATTTATATAGTTAATCTTTAATTTTAGATAGATATCTAATAGGAACAACATGTGGCTTTAATTTGTATTCCACTAATGACTAATGATATTGACTGTCTTTTCATGTGTCATCTATGTATCTTCTTTGATAAAGGGTCTATTCAAATCCTTTGCTTTTTATTTTTTACTAGAGGCCCGATGTATGAAATTGGTGCATGGGTAGGGTCCCTAGGCCTGGCTGGCGATCAGGGCCAGTTGGGGCCTTCCTTCCCCCGGCTGCCAGTTGCCGGCCAGGGCCTTCCTTTTTCCGAACCACCCACTGGTGGTCAGCGCACAGCATAGCGAGTGGTCAAACTCCTGAGGGAACAATTTGCATGTTAGCCTCTTATTATATAAGATTGTTTTCTTTGGTAAAGAGTATGTTCAAATCCTTTGCTTTTTATTGTTTACTTTTATTGTTTTCTTATTGATACTTATTATTTTATTTTTACTCTTGTATTGTTTTCTTAATATTGAATTTTTAAGAGTTCTTTATATTTTCTTATATATTCTGAATACAAGTACTTTACAGCTTTGCTATTCATTCTCTAAATAGTGACCTTCAAAGTACATAAGATTTAATTTAGAATTCAAATGTATCAATTTTTTGTGTATTATTCTTTTAATATTATTTATAACCAGAAGTCACAAAAATTATTTTATGCTTTTTTTTAGAAGTTTTATATTTTACTGTAAATGTGAAATACACTTTGTGTCAATTTTGTATGGCGCCACATGTAGATAGAAATTCTTTTGGGGTATGGGTGGGGATTGTGTAGAATTCCAATTTTTCCAACACTCGTTGTTGAAGTAACTACATTTTTCTTCACTGATAAAAAGTCTTACAACATTTGTCTCAAAAATTAATTGTTTATTTCTGGACTCTGATCTGATCTGGTCTATCTTTATGCAAACATCACATTTCTTAAATAGTTTAGCTTTATGTTTTGAAATAAAGTAGTGTGAGTGCTTCTACTTTGTACCTTTTCAAATTTGTTTTGATTATTCTATGTTCTTTACATTTCCATGTGAATCTTAGAAATAACTTATTAACTTCTACTAAAAAGATTGGGATAA
>NW_006297842.1:16572-23851 GCF_000327345.1 Myotis davidii
TTTAAAATCTATAGTTCTATTTTTGGGAGACATATAATGAATGATATTAACTAACCAACTAAATTAAATATCCTGATCCATTAGAAAATTTGTTACTCCACTTATTAAGGTCTTCTTTAATTTCTCTCAGTAATATTTGGGGATTTTGTTGTTTAGTTTTCAGTATCAAGTTATTGTACAGTTTTTGTTAGATTTACTCCTAAGCATTCAGTATTTTGTATTTTGGTACATTTAATGCTGTTGAAAATTCTATTTTTAAAAATTTCACTTTCCTATTTTCACTATAGGAATATAGTAACATTCTTGATATATATTTAATGAGTCATTTATTCTGCAACCTTGCTTTACTTACTTATTTTTAGATTTATTGTACATTTCATCAGATTGACTAGTTGGTGATCAAGTATCTACTAATAAACATAGATTAACATCATTATTTTCCATTGGATGCCTTTAATTTCATTTTTTTATTGTTACTGTACTGGCCAGAATGTTTAGTACAATGTTAAAAGAAAAAAAGTGATGAGGCTGAACATTCTTTTCTTTCTCCTGATAATAGAGGGAAATCATTCAGTCTTTAATGATTATTATTTTAGCTGTATGTTTTTTATAGATGCCCTTTATGAGGTTGAGAAAGTTCCTTTCAATTCCTATTTTGCTGAGAGTTTTTATCAGGAATGATATTAGATTTTTTTCCCAATTTTTTCCATATATATTGAGATGAACATATAATTTTTATTTTTCTTTTGGAAATATAGTAGGTTTCAATAACTGATTTTCAATGTTAAAACAACCATGCAAATATGGATAAACCTTACTTGCTCATGATGTAGCCCACTTTTTTATGTATTGTTTGGTGTGATTTGCTGAAATATTATTTAAAATTTTTGCAACTATGTTTATAATGGATATATGCTTACATGACTATAAGTCTGTGGGTTTTAAAAAAAATAATGTTTGTCACTTTTGGTTAGGATAATGTTGACCTACAGAATGAGTTGAAAACTATTCGCTCCTCTGCAATTTTATGAAATATTTTGTATAGAATTAGCATTATTTCTTCCTTAAATGTTTGGTAGAATTCACTAGTGAAAGCATCAAGGCCTAGAATTTTATCTGTGTTAAGCTTTTCAACAGCAAATTTAAATTTAATTTTTTTAGTAGATAAAGGGCTATTCAGGGTATTTATTTCTTGTTCAATGACCTTTGGCAGTTTGTGGCTATGATGGAATTTTCTTATGTCATTTAAATTGTTGAATTTATTGATAGAAAATTGTTCTTAATAGTCCCTTATTATCCTTTAATATATATAGAATTAATAATTATGCCACATCTCAATTACTCATCTTGTTAATTTGTACTCCCCCCCCCCACCACACACACACACCATTACTCTGGCTGGAGCTTAGTCTGACTAATGTCCAATCAATGTAATATGATTGAATTATCAAACTGGTTTTACATGTGAGTACAACATAAGTATTATATTTTAGAATTAAAAGATTTCAGACCCGAGTCTGTGGCAGAATGGCCACTAAGCTTCCTCACTGATGGAATATCTGAGGCTTGGTATGAAGTAGCTTATTAATACTGGTCTCTCATCTTTCTGTCCCATCCAGTTTTCAGGCCTTCCTCAGTTGTGTGCTAAAGGGTATTTAGTTTTTGGAAATTAGAGGTGGACTGGGTCCTCATCTGGGATTCAGGGCAGCAGTGTCTAAGCTTAAGTCTGGGGCCATGATTCACTTCCATGAGTAAGATTAATCAAATATAGATAGAGTTTATTATAGATACGGATTGAGATATTTGTATAAAAAGGAGTGTCAGAATTTACAAGTATGTCCGAAGCAAAAGCCTAGTGCTTAGGAACAATTCAAGTAGTAATACAACAGGGAAAGATATATTTATTACTAGAAACTAACAAGCAATTTGGAGGATAGGGCTGAAGTATTAAAAGAAGAAGGTGGTGAGAAACAGGTCTGAGATTGACTGGCAGGAGAGTAAAGTCAAGAAAAAAGATGAAGCTCTACTAAGTGGGGTTTAGACCCCTAGAGACCAGGAAATCTCACTTAACATGTGCCTTAATAGGTTTGAAAGGGAAACAGTAAAGGCTAATAGTATTAGACTATTACTGCTTTGGCAATTATCTACACTAATAAAAGGGAAACATGCGAATTGGTGTCACTCTGCTACACCCACAAGCCACCTCAACCAGCCAATCAGGAGTATGCAAATTAACCCAACCAAGATGCTGGTGGCCACAGAGCTGGAGAGAGCAGGAGGCTTGGGTTGCCCCCAGCGATGGAGGAAGCCAAGCTTCCCTCCCACCCTGGCCAAACCTCGACTCCACTCAGGGCTACAAAGTTTCAATTATAGAAGATAAATAAATCCCAGATACTTGCTTCCCTCTGCTCAAGGAAGTGCTGAAAAAAAAAAGGAGGGGCTAGGAGCTTGGGTCACTGGGGGCCATGGCCAGCCTGCAAACAACCATCAGCCCCTCCCCCAGGCTAGCCACACACCCCCAGTGGGGACCCTCACCCCATGGGGGCATGGCTGGCCTGCAAACCACCACAGGCCCCTCGCCCAAGGTGCCCCACACCCGAAGGGAGCTGCCACCCTGATCCGGGACACCCTTCAGGGAAAACCAGCTGGCCCCCACCTGTGCACCAGGCCTCTATCTATACTAATAAAAGGGTAATATGCTAATTAGACTCGGAGACCTTCCTGAAGACCTCTGGACGTTCTTCTGGATGAAGCCATGGTGACGGAGCCGAAGTAGAGGTGGTTAGAGGCTAAGAGGGGAGGGAAGTTGTGGGTGATCAGGCTGGGTTTGGGGTGAGCAGGCCAACAGGGGGGCAGTTGGGGGCAACCAGGACAGTGGGAAGGGAAGGTAATGGTGAGCAGACCAGCAGGGGGGACAATTGGGGGTGAGAAGGCTGGAAGGGGAGGCAGTTGGGGATGAGCACATGGCATGGGGGGCAGTTGGGAGTGATCAGGCTGGCGGGGGTCATTTGGAGGCAAGCAGGCCAGTGGCGGGGGGGGGGTGGGGGCAAACAGACTGGCAGGCAGAGTGGTTAGGGGCAATCAGGCAGGCAGGCAGGCAGATGAGCAGTTAGGAGCCAGCAGTCCCAGATTGCGAGAGGATGTCCTACTGCTGGGTTGGGCACAATCCCTGTAAACTGGCAGAAGGACATCCTTCGAGGGGTCCCAGATTAGAGAGGGTGCAGGCCAGGCTGAGGAACACCTTCTCCCCTGTGCATGAATTGCGTGCATTGGGCCACTAGTTCCTTTAATAACTGGGTAAGAATTTAGGAGCATCCATATAAAATTAAGCCACAAGAAAACTCTGGGAAAGCAAGGCAGGGAAATGTGGAAGGGCTGACAGAAGTAAATTTTTAAAGATTTGAAAGAACACATTATAGTATTTTAAAAGGGTTGTTAAGATTTTTGGTACTGTCCTTTCCTAGTAAAGGGTGAGGGGGAAAATTGGTTGATCCTCAGATGACCCTCATAGTTGAATTATCCAAACAATGTTATTTACAAAACTGCACAGACAGTCCAACTCCATGAGTAATTTACAAAATATTAAACCATAACCTTACTTTCTGTTAGGCGTCACAAGATTATTTTGATCTGGGAATATTCAAAACTATGAATACCTCATTAATTATAGATTCCCATATCTACCTGATATTATGTTTCAACCCTACACAGAAACAGTATATTATTATTATTTTTAAAAGTTTAAAGCAGCTATATAATCATGAAACTAAGTTAAAAATGAGCATTATTTTTTAAAATTTAATTTAATTTTCATCACCATTTATCCCCTCTATGCCCTCTTCCTCCTGTACCCACCCCCCTCAATCACCAAACTACACAGATACATTTTAGAAATAGAATATTGTTGTTAATTTAAACCAATTCTGAGCTGACTGAATGAAAAGGAAAAAAAATGTCTTCATTGGCTTAATTATTTGATCTACAATTATTTCACATTAAGTGAAAAAGAGGCTGTATAATATGATTGAGCCATTCTAACTAAACTTTTTAAATAGCATATAATCATTATCTTCATGCCATTAAATATATTCATTGTCTTTAATTTTTCCTTGTCTTTTATTCCATATGATTACTTTAAAAATGATTTTTCCTTTTTTATCTTTATTGCTCGAAAGTATTAAATATGCCCCCTTTGTTGCCCATTGACTTCTTCCACCCAATATTTTTCTCATTTTTCAATATTGTTCTCACTAAAAATGTAATCGTATAGAAATGCAAACAATACTGAAAATATAAGAAAGAATATTAAATAAAAAAATGAAGAATAATGTTAAAACCACCTCCAGTCTCACAAAGCAAAAATGTAGGTTTTAAATTATATATATATATCAAACATCGGGTGGTCATAATAATCTGGCCACTCCGTGTGTGTGTGTGTGTGTGTGTGTGTGTGTGTGTGTGTGTGTGTGCAACTTGGCTTTACTAGTAGTACAAGTCTAGTTAAAAATGCAGATGTCTTCCTTAATAGTGTTTTCTTCTTAGGGGCCTCTTTGAGTTTTTCTGTAATCAAGAATATGTCAATAGAACTCTAAATATCAAATCTCATTTGATATATTTGAACTTCTTTTGAGATACAATGGAATGTGAATTTCTTAGTACAGAAGTCTTTTGACCTTCACAGATGCAGAGAGACTGAGAAGAACACTGACATCATACTTCACTTAGCAGACCAAAGTCACCTAATCCCACCTATTGGAGCACGTCCAAACCGGGAGTTGCCAGTGGTGGGAAGTGTTCTAGCGGGGAGAGTCTGACACCGGAATCATTATCCTTTCCTCCCTAATCCAACACAAGTAAAAATCTCTGAATTTAATTTTCTTGAGCATCTTTAATGACTTTGAAAGTCAAATACATTCACAGTTTGCAAGTTTGAATTTTACATTTGAACAGGCATTTTCCTGAAAGACATCACAGTGTGACAATCTTCACTTTCTTGGACTATTTTTGAACGGTATTTTTGAACACCAAAACAAATAAGCTTTCTGTTTTGTTCTTTAATTATAACCTGAAGGTCTGGCCAATTTTCCGTAAAGCTGTTTATTTTCTTGGGAAAATAAAATGAAGGGGTCTTTCTCTTTAGCTATACACATAAAACCTGTTATTTAAGTTGAAGGTAATGAGGAATTAGCCAACGTGTTATAACATAGTCCGCTTTTAATAGGGAATGACAATTCTGTTTAATGACGATTAAATAGCTTTATTGCCAAAATGCATCATTAATACACATTATTAAATTGGCATGCGATCTGAAACACAAACAGCATTAACAGTTTTCCTTTCATCTTCCCCATATTTCCCCTCTGCCCCACTGCACACAAGCGACACCTGCAGGGAGCTGGTTGCAAAGTCACTAACTTCTGTGAAGCCAACATCCACCACAGCTTGGTGAACACAGCGTCACTCAGTTTTCCTCACATTTGAGATTCCAGAAATTAATCACAGAGGATGAGAAAGCTGATTAGATGGCTTGTTTTTTCCTCCCTGGAAATTTTAAGTTCAAAAGGGAGCCAATGCCAAAATTGTGCCGCATCCTCCCAAACTAAGAGGGAAAGCTAATAACCTAAATAGATTTTTTAAAGTGAGTTGATTCTGCCCTGCAGCAAACTACTACCAACTTGCAGGAAACGATTTCCAAAATATGAAAGTCAGAACAAAATGAGGTTGAAATACTAATTTATTTCTTCTTCCTATTGCATTATGGGTGCTCTGCTAGAATTCTCAGTATTTTTCCCAGGGCTGTCATACTTCTGTAAAATGAAAGCAACTATGATTCAATCACAATAGAAAAAGCACACTACAGAGGGTAGCTAAAATGATGTATCAAGAGTGACATGGAGATGTGATTTAAGAAAAGGAAATAACTTTCTTGCTTTGAAGCTATCATTGCAGAATGTATTAGCAAATAATGACAGCTTTCTAATCCTTTTCATGACTCCCATTTAAACTTTATCTGAGCTCACCAACGTTCTTAGTAGTTCTTCCCAGTTATTGTTACTCAATGTATTTCCATATAAAGGGACAGAGGTTTGAATATAGATCAGTCCTTTTTTACAGATATAAAGTTCAATTATAAAGTTATTTTATAATTCCTTTAAATAAAATAATATATATATAAAAGTTTAGAAACATTTTTTTTTTTAGGATATGGACTTGAAATCTAGACAGGACTAAAAAATCACTCTAAAACTTTCATTGCTAGATAATGATAAATTATGAGATACTTCTGTGTATGCAATGTATAATATTGTTTATAACTTTGCTTTCTTTTCATTTCCATATTTCCATTAAAATGAAGTTCTATTTTCCCAGAAGACACTGTAGTTTGCTAGGAACTCATAAAATTAGAGGCTAGAAAAACTGAAAAAGAAATGAAGAGAAGCATATTTAGTTCCTCTTTATTGCCTATAACAGCATCACATAATAGCATTGATGAAACAGCAGCTCTCATTTTAATCTTTTGGATTGCTATATTTGTACTGTATCGCAGTTTTAGCAATCATAGGTCTGTTGGCTAAAGTGCATTATGTTATTCTGATGAAATAAATACTATAATTTTACCAAAAATATTATTTTATTATTTTCAGTGATATTCTATACCCCAAAAGGAAAGCATATCTCTAGGTCAACTGATGCTGAAATAATAGTATAAAATGTATTAGGCCCATTTGGACACGAGGTATAGCTCAGTGATTATTATTGATCTCAGATTACCTTACACTGTTATGTACATAAGGCAACTTATAACTTATCAATTTGAGTTCTAATATTTTTATACTGAGGTAGCTTAACCAATTGCCATTTTAGACTATGGATACACAGGGACACATTTCTATCAAAAAAATTAAAATTTGTCTGCTGAATAACAATTTGCTACCATAAAATAATAGATAAAAATGAAAATGTTCCTTATGATTAATATGATAAATAAATGAGTTATGATAGATAAAATGATAGATAAATGAGTATTTTTTTAGTGCAAAAAAAATTTGTGCACTCAGGGGGGTCCCTCAGCCCAGCCTGTGCCCTCTCACAGTCTGAGAACCCTCGGGAGATGCCCACCTGCTGGCTTAGGCCCACTCCCCAGGGGACTGGGCCTAAACTGGCAGTCAGATATCCCTCTGGAAACCCGGGAGCCCTCAGGGGATGTCCACTTGCCAGTGGAAAGCAGGCCTAAGCTGCAGTCGAACATTCTTAGCGCTGCTGAAGAGGTGGGAGAGGC